>NW_025746189.1:0-150661 GCF_021184085.1 Oncorhynchus gorbuscha | reverse complement strand
GAAATCTCAGTTTTGGGAAAGTTATGTATAGTAACCCTAGGTGTAAAATAGTAAATAATGGCTACATCTCATAGTTTTAAACTATTTAGAGGAATAAAACAAGGTTGTACACTGTCGGCATATCTATTTATTATTGCCATCGAAATGTTAGCTGTTAAGATTAGATGAAACAATAATATTTAGGGATTACAAAATCCGTGGCTTAAAAACTAAGGTGTCATTGTAGTATGCTGGTGATTTATGTTTTCTTTTAAAACCACAATTAGTCTCTCCACGGCCTCATAGAGGATCTAGATACTGTTGCTCTTCTCTCTGGATTCAAACCACAATTAGTCTCTCCACGGCCTCATAGATCTTACTTTTGCTCTTCTCTCTGGATTCAAACCACAATTAGAGTCTCTCCACGGCCTCATAGAGGATCTAGATACTTTTGCTCTTCTCTCTGGATTCAAACCAAATGATGATAAGTGTACTATATTACGTATTGGATCACTAAAAAATGCTAATTTAGTTTACCAATAAGTAGTTTACCAATAAAATGGTCTGACGGAGATGTGGACATACTCGGTATACACATTTGGTTAGCAAGCGGCGATGATCCAGATGAAAAGGTTCAGAGTTTGCTGGTAGGAATCCGGAGGATATGGAGAGAAAAATAGGTCCGGTTTGCTCTGGTTTGAAACTCGTAAGAACTGGCGTGAGCTGTCCGAGCTAAAGGTAAGCTGCTGACCGCTAGCAGTGGTTAGCTGACTGATAGCTGGTAGCTAGTTAGCTAGTTAGCTTCAGTTGAGGGATTCCAGTTCTGAGGTAAATAGAAATACTTTAGGAATAAAAACAGATCCACACCACATTGGGTGAGGCGGGTTGAAGGAGAGTATTTGAAGTTGAGGTTTAGGAAAAATATGAAAAAGAATGTGAAAAAAAAGATATACATGGGCCAAGACAAAGATGACTGACTGCTTCGCCATCTTGGAACTGAGTGGATGTACATAATTTTCTCAAGGTCATTTAATAATCAAATCAATTTATTTGAGATTTCTGAGTTCGTTTTACATGCTATTGGTTTTGTGTAAAATTCACGAGCTGGGAAAATGTCGGCGCCCACTCTGTCTGCGTCAAAGAGTGGCAATTTCATGGTCGCACTACTGTTTTGAAGCTGAATGTAATGATGATCAGTCCTACATGTGTACTAATATTCAGACACATTCAGTTTCTATCTCTGTCTATAAATGTTAATATTGGTTTTTGATATAAATAATACAGTGAAGACAGGGTTATTCAGGAAAAATAGTACATAGTGCTGCCTAAAACATACTGCAACCTTGTACTGAATGGTTTTTGAGTTGTTTATTATTAATTATTTTACTTTATGTAAATCCAAGAAATCTACTATAGGTTAAGTTTAGTTACGTTGTGTAGCGTGTACTTTGTCTAATTTGAATGAATTCTTGTTTTGTTGTCAATGCTTACTTACCTGATCTATTGAAATGAGATGGACAGGAGCTCACTGGAGCTGAGTACCAGGAGCTGAGTACCAGCACCTCAATGTTCTACTGCTTGAGCTCATGTTCCTCTTATAGAATATTAGCTCTACAGTATTGTGGAGCTCCTGCATCTAAATATAAACAGTACCCCGCCACCTAAAATGAGTATCAAACTATTTCAGTCCAAGTCAAGCACTGAATTAGATAATTGCACAAGAAAAAATAGAATATATTTTAATAGAGAGTAAAGAGAGTGCCGGAACTGTCAAGACAATAACATTCGTTTCTGTTTCTCATTGTTACTACAGGACTAGAATTAAGTCTGAGGCCGGTAACGTCAACAGTGACGACAAACCCAGCCTGCCTCTCTCCTTCCACACTGAGTCCAAACCTACAGTCACTGGGTCCTGATTGTGACAGTGGAGCCCAGTTTGCACTGCAGGATCCAGAGATGGCATCAGTGAAGCTGGAAGACTGCAGTCAAACACTGGAGCTGAATGTCAACATTAAAGATGAAGAAGTGGAGGAGAAGATTGGGAAACCTGTTTCTCATGGTAAGAGCAGGTTCTATCTAACTATGTTGTTCATTCCAATTTCCCACTGTGTATGAAAAGTTGCAGAACTGTTTCATGATGAACTGTTTCAATGAGAAGGTAATGTTACTTCATGCTACTCCTACTTGCATGGTTTGACACCAGTATTGTCAGCATTTGTTTTATTCACTGGGATATCTGGAGTGCTCAAAGAGTAGTACACCTAAGTGGTGAAGTAGACAATCTGCCAGTGTTTTAAAGTTCTATGAAATGAGTCTTTTAAAAAAAAAAGGCTAGGCAAGTCAGTTAAGAACAAATTATTTGTTACATTGACGGCCTACCCCCGGCCAAACCCGGACAACGCTGGGCCAATTGTGCGCCACCCTATAGGACTCCCAATCATGGCCAGATGTGATACAGCCTGGTCACTAACCCTTTGATAGTAAGTGGAGGATGATATGGCTTTTACCCAGTTTTAGAATAGTTCTGTTCCCCTTTCTATTGTGCAGTCTACTGATATGAACATGTATGTCTCCCGGTACAGCCAGAAGAGTACTGGCCACCCATTTGAGCCTGGTTCGTGGCCACTTTGTTTCTACATCTGCGTTGCTTGCTCTTTGGGGATTGAGGCTGGGTTTCTGTAAAGCACTTTGACAACTTCTGATGTAATAAGGGCTACATAAAATACATGTGATTGACATGTATATCACATCAACTGACTGGTTCTTCTGATGTTGTTCACACAGGAGACAATGTTGAGACATTCTCTACATCTAGAGAGCAAAAGCAGGAAGATCACAGAGCTAAGAGGTCTCACCCCTGCCCACATTGTGAGGAGATTTTCCCATTTCTATCAAAGCTGAAAGTACACCTAAAAATACACACAGGAGAGAATCGGTATTCCTATACTGACGGTGGGAAGAATTTCACAACATCCAAGGCTCTGAGAGTTCATCAGAGAATGCACACAGGAGAGAAGCTGTTCTCCTGCTCTGACTGTGTAAAGTGCTTCACAACATCAACTAGGCTAAAAGTTCATCAAAGAACACACACAGGAGAGAAGCCTTACATCTGCTCTGACTGTAAGGTGAGTTTCTCTCTACTGCGCAACTTAAAACGACATGAACGTAGACACACAGGAGAGAAGCTTTACTCCTGCTCTGACTGTAAGGCGAGTTTCTCTCTACTGTGCAACTTAAAACGACATGAACGTATACACACAGGAGAGAAGCCTTACTCCTGCTCTGACTGTGGAAAAAGTTTCTCTCGACTGGGCCACTTAAAAACACATAAACATGTACATACGGGAGAGAAGCCTTACTTCTGCTCTGACTGTGGAAAAAGTTTCTCTCGACTGGGCCACTTAAAAACACATAAACAAATACATACAGGAGAGAAGCCTTACTCCTGCTCTGACTGTGTAAAATGCTTCACAACATCAGCTGAGCTAAAAGTTCATCAGAGAACACACACAGGAGAGAAGCCTTACTCCTGCTCTGATTGTATAAAATGCTTCACAACATCAACTAGGCTAAAAGTTCATCAGAGAACACACACAGGAGAGAAGCCTTACATCTGCTCTGACTGTGCGGCAAGTTTCTCTGTACTGTGCCACTTAAAACGACATGAAAGTATACACACAGGAGAGAAGCCTTACTCCTGCTCTGACTGTGCGGCGAGTTTCTCTCTACTGTGCAACTTAAAACGACATCAACGTGTACACACAGGAGAAAAGCCTTATCACTGCACTGACTGTGAGAAGAGATTCTACAGATTGGGCCATTTAAAAAGACACCAATGTATACATAAAGGAGAGAAGTTTTCTCAGACCAGCTAAGATTAGACACTCCACTTAATTCTCATGTCATTAAATAATTGGCAACGTTGAATTGAATCAAATTAAGAAAGTGTAGAACACTCAATTGTTATCCTGTTGTTTCTCACTGTGAGAGAACCATGCAGAGGGATTGGAGCATTATAAAATGTTAGCCTGTCTTTACTTTACTGATCAGTGTACACCTTGACAGTTTTGGTGAGTGTTGTTAGCATCTACTGTAAAGATATTGAGATGACCTTGGATTTGCCCTTAAGGTTGAATATCCTTTGTGAGGCTTCTCACAGTGGAGTCTGATGGGTAACTGAGTGGTACTGCTTCACTCTGCAGTTTTCTGTGGGATTGAGCTAGTAGACACAACATGCACTGAGTGTACAAAACATTAACGACACCTGTTCTTTCCTTGACATAGACTGACCAGCTGAACCCAGGTGAAAGCTATGATCCTTAATGATCTAGTTGTTGTGTATTTATTATAGATCCTCATTAGCTTTCAACAAAAAACAAACTGCTGTTGCAGTGGGCTAAGGAATGAAAACACTGGACACTGGAAAATTGGAAACATACTGCCTGGTCTGATGAATCCCAGTTCCTGCTGTTTCATACTGATGGGAGGAAATGGTGGAAAAAGTACCTAACTGTCATACTTGAGTAAAAGTAATGATACCTTAATAGAAAATGACTCAAGTGAAAGTGAGTCACCCATTAAAATACTACTTGAGTAAAAGTATTTGGTTGTTAATATACTTATGTATCAAAAGTAAAAGTATGAATAATTTCAAATTCCTTCAATTAAGCAAACCAGACGACACATTTGTCTTTAAAAAATGTTTATAGTACGGAAAGCCAGGAGCAGACTCCAACACTCAGACATCATTTACAAACGAAGCATTTGTGTTTAGTGAGTCCGCCAGATCAGAGGCAGTGGGGAGGACCAGGGATGTTATCTTGATAAGTGTGTGAACTGGACCATTTCCTGTCCTGCTAGTCATAAAAAATGTAAGGGGTATTTTGGATGTCAGGGAAAATGTATGGAGTAAGAAGTACATTATTTTCTTTGGGAATGTAGTGAAAAAGTTGTCAATGATATAAATAGTAAAGTACAGATACGCCCCAGAAACTGCTAAATTAGTTATTTAAAGAAATGTTTCTGAAAAAAGGGGTCAAATTAAAAACAAACAAAATATATAAATAGTAAAGTACAGATACAACTAAAGTAGGTCTTTAAATCATTTTTACTTAAGTACTTTACACCACTGCATGCATCCATGCCGTGTGTCAGCATTGCAGGCTGGTGGTGTGATGGTTGGGGTGTGTTTTCAGGCCACACATTGGGCCTCTTGATAAAAGATGAGCAATGTTTGAATGCCACAGGATATCTAAAGAATATCAGGTGCCTCCCTTCACTGCAGCAGTGTATCCATCTTCAAATAGTTTTCTTCAGCAGGATTATGCCACAAGGCTTGTCCAGGAATGGTTCCAAGAACATGACAGTGAATTCAGTTTACTGCAGTGGCCTGACGAGTCACCAGATCTCAATCCAATTGTTCATCTGTGGGAGGAGATGGAACAAGCTATTCAGACACGAGCTATTCAGACACCTTGGACAGTCTATGCACCGATGAATTGAGGATGTTCTGAGGACAAAGGGGGGTGCAACTCAATATTAGGAAGGTGTTCCTGATGTTTTGTACACAGTGTATATCAGATAAAGATGGGGTGGTCAGTTTTTAGCATTGGTATGGGTGTATTATTGTATTACTAAACTTTTGTTTAATGATTAACAGACTATGAATCTACTGCTTGTTTATTAAATTGTCTTTAATACTTGATTCATTATTGTAGTCATTGATGATGAATCTATTTGAATAACTGTATTGAAGTTAATTGTTCTGTTGGCATGTAGCCTAGCGGTTAAGAGTGTTGGGCCAGTAACTGAAAGGTTGCTTGTTTGAATCCCGAGCCGACTAGGTGTAAAAATCTGTCATTGTGCCCTTGAGCAAGGCAATTAACTCTTATTTCTCCTGTAAGTCTCTCTGGATAAGAACATCTGCTAAATGACAAGAATGCAATGAAAAATAATGTTTGTATATACAGTTTTTTCTCTCTTGTGTATAATTAAATTAAATAAACTGTTTGAAGTGACATACTGTATATACAATACACAACATGACCACTTTGTTTACCCTGGTCACAGGGACAGGACCATAGTAAACTAGACTATGTAACTGCTGCTGTTAGTAGCCTACAGTTTCCATGTAATACAGCATGTCAGATCACTAATGATTAGGTGTATAGGCTGCTACATTTCTGCTTATGTCTTTTGGGAGTGATATGTTATCAGGCTAAGTAACTACTAGGTACATTATTTACCCATTTCAATCTTATACCAACCAACCCTATGCTTGGTGTGACTGTTATGGTCAGAACAGACCATCTGATATGCCCCTAAATATTATAATATGTAACCTGGAATTAAAATGTAAGCGGACCAGTGCTTCTACAGTGAATCACATCTTGTGCTGTTTGAGAGAGATGTGGTTAGACTACATTGTATCGTTGTTTCCTCTTCTGAGGGCACTGGTGGGCAACAATATAATTTCAATTCACATAGACAATGAATATTTCAAATACTTATTTTCCACCATAATTTGTAAATAAATTCATTAAATCCTACAATGTGATTTTCTGGATTTTTTTTTCTCATTTTGTCTGTCATAGTTGAAGTGTACCTGTGATGAAAATTACAGGCCTCTCTCATATTTTTAAGTGGGAGAACTTGCACAATTGGTGGCTGACTAAATACTTTTTTCCCCCACTGTATGCCTTGATGATACTCAGAAACATGTATTTACCACATCAACATCTTAATTTCTAAAGTAATGTAAAATATTATCCTAAGAACAAGCATATGAGGTTCACGTATGGGAAAATCATCAATATCAATTGTAATTTAATACACCGTTGCCACAACAATATGTAGTGTGATGGTAATGACATAGTGTGGTGGTAATTACAGAGTGTGGTGGAAATGACATTTCATAGAAAACAACTGATGAAAAATACCATGAAACATTAATGTCACAGTAGTACATGTTTAATTTGATTGAAGATATAGAACAGACCATTTGTTCCAATTCATCCCAAAGGTGTTCGATGGGGTAAAGGTCAGGGCAATGTGCGGGCCAGTCAAGTTCTTCCACACCGATCTCAACAAACCACTTCTGTATGGATCTTGCTTTGTGCGCGGGTACATTGTCATGCTGAAACAGGAAAGGGCCTTCCCCAAAACTGTTGCCACAGAGTTGGAAGCACAGAATCATCTAGAATGTCATCGTATGCTCTAGCGTTAAGATTTTATTTCACTGGAACTACTTGAAATGAATTCTCTCTCACCCTTGGTAGTTACTAACCCTTGTGACAGTGGCAGTTTGGAACTCGGTAGTGAGTTGTCATGTCTAAATGTTGATATTTAACCCTAACCCAGTAACTCGGTAGTGAGTTGTCATGTCTAAATGTTGATATTTAACCCTAACCCAGTAACTCGGTAGTGAGTTTTCATGTCTGAATGTTTATATTTAACCCTAACCCAGTAACTCGGTAATCAGTTGTCATGTCTAAATGTTGATATTAGCATGCTAACTCCACGGTCTTAAGTAATACTGTTACATATACCTGTTTGACAGACTAAATTATAGGCTATTATCCATATATTTTGTCAGCCTATTCCTTCAGTCACCATTACAGTTGAATATTTTCCCGGGATTTTACAAATATGCCACCCTGAGTGGGGCAGCGGTCTAAGACACTGCATCTCAGTGCTAGAGGCATCACTACAGACCCTGGTTTGATTCCAGGCTGTATCACAACCGGCTGTGATTGGGAGTCCCATAGGGCAGAGCACAATTGGCCCAGTGTCGTTCGGATTAGGGTTTGCCCAGGGTAGGCTGTCATTGTACTTGTAGTTCTTTATGATAGCCACATTAGCAGCTAATTAGCATTTCATTTTTGAGCAGGTTGAGAGCCTCAAATTCCTTGGTGTCCACATCACCAACAAACTAACATGGTCCAAGCACACCAAGACAGTCGTGAAGCAGGCATGACAAAACCTATTCCCCCTATTGCATCATTGCCTGTTATGGCAAATGCTCGGCCTCCAACAACAAAGCACTGCAGAGGGTAGTGCGAACGGCCTAGTACATCACTGGCGCCAAGCTTCCTGGACGTAATTATATCTACAGCTGAGAAGTTTTTGGGCCTCCAAGACTTCACAGACTACTGTCGCCAGAAAATGTTTCATCCTTAGTGGATCTGCACCACGACTGCTGTGTTAAATGCTTATCAGTTGCCATGTACAAAGTATCAAAATACTAAAATACAACTTAAACCGGACTCTAAAATAATTTAATTTAAAAGTTAATTGTATTTTTTTTTATCACGGAAACAATTAAAAAATATGGACAAATAAATAAATAATGAAATGTTAATTATATACAGGCGCCCGTGTAATCATCTGCCAGAGAGTAGCCCCAATCGTCCCGAGCCCCAAGTAATACATTTGGGCCAGATAACTCACACCGGATTCGGCCCGAGCTCAATCCCCGCATCCTCAGGTCACATGATGTCGGCGGAGTCTGACTCTCAGCAGAGTGCCCCGACACACAGCCGGAATCCGCCCAGATCCACTGTGCTAGCTGGGGTGGGACAACATTCCACAGGCCACAATCGACAGCTTGATCAACACTATGCAAAGGAGAAGTGTCCCAGAGAAGGAGGAGGAGCAGCAGCTACAGCTACCCCCTTCTCATGTAATGGGGGTAGGGCCAACCCAAGGTTCCCGAAATGCACGGACGGTGTTAGTGGGGGAACAGGAAGTTCCCCACAGGCACTCACCATTCTTCAGAATAATAAAAAAAAAGCGCCAGAACTGTGCAGTCAAGAAGGTAACTTTTGTGCCCGTTTCATTTTATTACTACAGGTACGTAATAGCACGTTTAAACTTTCTAATGTCGAAAGAACATGTCATTCCATGCTCGGTAACAAATCCATTAAATTATTATCACGTTTGGTAAAGTTTTGATGTGTTATTTTTGTGTCAAACCGAGTGGAGAACGTGGTGACGTTAACTATTTTGCAAGTCACGTAACTAGAGACGTTGGGTTTGTTTTAGTGGATTTACATATTCTGCTCAGGTTAACAATAATAAAGAATTTTAAAAATGAGATTTCCGAGCTGCATGTTATCGGTTTTGTGTAAAATTCACAGGCTGTGAAAATGGCGGCGCCGACTCGGACTGAGTCAACGGACCAAAGTGCAGACAATGTTACGGTTGCGCAACTGTTTTGAAGCTGAATGTAATGATTGTAGTTTTCTACATGTGTACTAATATTCAGACACATGCAGTTGTTTCTATCTTTATCTATACATTTCAGTATGGTGTGAACGGAAATACTGCTGGTTTTTGATTGAAACAACGAAGACGCGCGGTTCTTCAGGAAAATAATACATAGTGATGCTTGAAACAAACTAACCTTGTACTTCATGGTTTTTGAGTAATTTTATGTGAATTTAGGACATCTATATATTAAGTGATCTTACGTTGTGTGTCCTTTGTGTCTAATATTAATGCATCAATGTTTTCTTGTCAATGCTTACCTACCTGATCTATTGAAATGAGATCAGTTCTTGACTTGGACAAGAGTTCACCTCCAAATGTCTACTGTTTGAGCACATGTTCCTCTTATAGAATATTAGCTTAACAGTGTTGTGGAGCTCCTGCACCTAAATATAAACAGTACTGGCACCTATTTCAGTCCAAGTCAAGCACTGAATTAGATAATTGAACAAAAGAAATATAATATATTTTTAGAGAATAAAGAGGGTGCCAGAACTGGCAAGACAATAATGTATGTCTGTTTCTCTTCTACTACTTGCTGACTCAGATATGAGGCTAGTAACATCAACAGTGAGGACAAACCCAGCCCTCCTCTCTCCTTCTGCACTGACTCCAAACCTACAGTCACTGGGTCCTGATTGTGACAGTGGAGCCCAGTTTGCACTGCAGGGTCCAGAGATGGCATCAGTGAAGCTGGAGGACTGCAGTCAAACACTGGAGCTGAATGTCAACATTAAAGATGAAGAAGAGGAGGAGAAGATTGGGAAACCTGTTTCTCATGGTAAAAGCAGGTTCTAAGTTTGTTTCATCCCAACTTCCCACTGTGTATGAAAAGTTTCAGTAGAACTGTTTCATGATGAACTGTTTCAATGAGAAGGTAGAAGTGCCCATTATTTATATTCTAACTATAGAATTAGAATAATCGTTCTATTTCCATGATTCCAAAAGTTCACCTTGGTGTTTTGATCTAAATTGCAACATTTGGTTAATAATAAGCCCTAGTATTTTTGCCCATATCGTGGCAGTGTGTAAATGACCTCAAATGAGTGCAGGGAATTGTTTTAGGTTGAAGTTGAATTGAACAGTATAAAACAATCAGAATTGAGAAAGACCCATTGAATTAATTTAGAATATAAGTGTTGCCACCCTGGGGTCACGCACTACTCATAAAGCAAATGTGGAACTTTTATTAATCAAAAACATAAAATACCGTCAAAAATATGAAAAATGCCATGGTGTGATATTTTAGCCACATCGCCCATCCCTGTCAGAGCAAAAACCAAGCCATGAGGTTGAAGGAATTGTCCGTAGATCTCCATGGAAGGAACAATTCACAAGCTGGTAAAATGGCGGCTCCCACTCGGTCTGCGTCAAC
Source organism: Oncorhynchus gorbuscha (assembly GCF_021184085.1). Classification (NCBI taxonomy): domain Eukaryota; kingdom Metazoa; phylum Chordata; class Actinopteri; order Salmoniformes; family Salmonidae; genus Oncorhynchus; species Oncorhynchus gorbuscha. The sequence goes on along the minus strand of NW_025746189.1, from coordinate 140,040 downwards.
GGACTTCAGTGCAGACAGTGTGGATGCAGCAGAGACCATTTCAGCTTCAAAACAGTAGTGTGACCTTAAATGTAATGATTATCAGTTTCTACATGTGTAGAATATTGACACATTCAGTTTGTCTGTCTATGTATTTCTATATGAAATACAATTGTTTTTTGATTGAAATAATACCGTGAAGAAGGTTAAGGAAAATAGTACATAGTGATGCCTAAAACAAACTGTAACCTTGTATTAAATGGTTTTTGAGTCTTTTATGCATTTATCTACTACAGGTTAAGTTTTAGCTCAAATGTATTATGAAGCTCCTGCATCTAAATATAAACAGTACCAGCACACAAAATGAGTATCGGCAACTATTTCAGTCCAAGTCGAGCACTGAATTAGATAATTGACCAAGAAAAATCAAATATATTTAATAGTGAATAAAGAAAGCGCCAGGACTTTGAATACACAACTTTTGTGTCTGTTTCTCCTCTGGTACTTGCCGACTCAGGTATTACATTTACATTTAAGTCGGTAACATCAACAGTGAGGACAAACCCAGCCCTCCTCTCTCCTTCTGCACTGAGTCCAAACCTACAGTCACTGGTTCCTGATTGTGACAGTGGAGCCCAGGAATCAGAGATGACATCAGTGAAGCTGGAAGACTGCAGTCAAACACTGGAGCTGAATGTCAACATTAAAGATGAAGAAGAGGAGGAGAAGATTGGGACATCTGTTTCTCATGGTAAGAGCAGGTTCTAACTAACTAAGTTTGTGTTTTTCATTCCAACTTCCCACTGTGTATGAAAAGTTGCAGTAGAACTGTTTCATGATGAACTGTTTCAATGAGAAGGTAGATGTTATTTCATGCTACTGAGACTTGCATGGTTTGACACCAGTATTTCCAGCATTTGTTTTATTAACTGGGCTGTCTGGAGTGTTCAGAGTAGACTGATGAAATGAAGTAGACAAACCGCCAGTGTTTTAAAGTTCTATGAAATGAGTGTGTAGTTTCTAACCCTTGTGATAGTGAGTGGAGGATGTTATTGCTTCCACTAGATGTCAACCGTATTTATACATAGTTTCAGGCTTGTTTTTTGAAAAACAAACGAGTAATGGTTGTTTATCCATGGGGAGCACTAAGAGAAAATTAGTCTCTTTGCCCGCGTGAACGAGGGCGCGCTCTTCGTAATTTTCCTTTCCTATTGAACATACTAGACGCCGTATGAAGTATTATCGTTTATTTAGATATTAGAGTAACTGAGAATGAATTAGTCTAGTTACCTGCCTTCCTGGTAAAGTCCTAATGGCAGGGGATTTTAATTGCTCCTGAGTCGAAATAAGTTACATCTTTTCATTAAGGACTTAAATCTATGTGAACCTTGGAGGATTCAGAACCCGAGTAAAGGGAGTATTCCTGTTACTCGTCAACATTTTAAATAATTTTCTCGTACAGACTACTTTTTAGTTTCTTGCTCATTGCTTCCCAATGTAGCAGGAAGTGGATATGATATTATTGTTCTGAGTGACCATTCCCCTGTGTCATTATTCTACAGGGATACAAAACTAGTAAAAGGATCCTCCTAGATGGCATTTGCATCCCAGATGGTTACAGGACCCAAACTTCTTACATTACCTTAGAGTGCATATCGATGTTTATTTTACATTGAACACTGACCAAACGTCATCGAGTACCAGATGGAAGGCTTTCAAAGCACATACTAGTTATGTGAAATATCACAACAAGATACATATCTAGCAAGATATGTGAAATATTACAGTATTTGTTTGAAAAGTAGGAAAGAATAGCTCCACCTATAACAGTAACGCTAGTTAGTGAAGCCTGAGACCAACGTTACAGTATGGACAGTCCAAAATAGTTGTAGATGATCCACAACACAGGGTCTTTTGCTAGTAGCTACCAAGTAACAAAGTGGCCCTCCCACATAGTGTTAACATAGTATACCATGATACGGTTACAAACCAATAAAATATCACAGATCAGAAATGAACAGCCTCCATGAGGAAAAGATGCCATTGAATATGTGCCACGTTACCCAAAGTTCCTTTGCATGTGAGTGTCAATCATATTAGTCCAAGGATATGATTTGAAAGGCCTCCATCATTCTTAAATGGAAGAAGTTTGGAACCACCAAGACTTTTTAGGAAGCTGGACTCCCGGCCAAACTGAGACATCAGTGGAGAAGGGCCTTGGTCAGGGAGGTGACCAAGAAGCCGGCCGATGCTCACTCTGACAAAGCTCCAGAGCTCCTCTGTGGCGAAGGGAGAACCTTCCAGAAGGACAACTATCTCTGCAGCACTCCGCTAATCATGCCTTTATGGCAGACTGCCCAGATGGAAGCCACTCTTCAGTAAAAGGCTCATGACAACCTGCTTGGAGTTTGCCAAAAGACACCGAAAGGACTCCGATCATGAGAAACTAGATTCTCTGGTCTGATAAAACCAAGATTGAACTCTTTGGCCTTAATGTCAAGCATCACGCCTGGAGGAAACCTGGCACCATCCCTACAGTGAAGCATGGTGGTGGCAGCAGCATGCTGTGGGGATGTTTTTCAGCGGCAGGGACTGGGAGACTAGTTGGAAAGTACAACAAAGTACAGATAGATCCTTTATGAAAACCTGCTCCAGAACACTCAGGACCTCACAATGGGGGTGACTGTTCACCTTCCAACTACCCTAAACACAAAGCTAAGACACCACAGGAGTGTCTTCGGGACAAGTCTCTGAATGTCCTTGGGTGGCCCTGCCAGAGCCCAGACTTGAAACCAATCAAATATCCTTGGAGAGATATGAAAATAGCTGTGTGGCGACACGTCTACAGAGAAGAATGGGAGAACCTCCCCATAACAGGTATGCCAAGCTTGAAGCGTCATACCCAAGAAGACTCAAGGCTGTAATCACTGCCAACGGTGCTTCATCAAAGTATGGAGTAAAGTAAAGGTTCTGACTATTTATGTAAATGTGATATTTCCGTTTCGGGGAAAAATGGAAATAGTTCCAATAATTTTTCAGTGATTTTTAGAAACAAAAAAGTAAGGGCTGTGTTTCGTGTAAGCTTACCCTGGCGTGACGTTTTGATAACCATGGAAATTTATCTCGGACTAGGTGACTTACCAATATATTAGTCTCTATTTCCTCTCAGATTATAAAATGCTAATAAGCATCATTGTAGACATTAGGGGTCGACCGGTTAATTGGAATGGCCGAATAATTAGGGCCGATTTCAAGTTTTCATAACAATCGGAAATCTGTATTTTTGGGTGCCGATTTGCCTATTTAAAAAAAAAAAAGTTTTATAATTGTTTTAAATATTTTTGTTATTTATTTAAAAAATGTTTTTACACCTTTATTTAATCTTTATTGAACTAGGCAAATCAGTTAAGAACACATTCTTATTTTCAATGACGCCTAGGAACGGTGGGTTAACTGCCTGTTCGGGGGCAGAACGACAGATTTGTACCTTGTCAGCTTGGGGGGATCCAAATTTGCAACCTTACAGTTAACTCGTCCAATGCAATAACGACCTGCCTCTCTCTCGTTGCACTCCCCAAGGACACATGGTTGATATTACTAGATATTATCTAGCATGTCCTGTGTTGCATATAATCTGACTGAGCATACAAGTATCTAAGTATCTGACTGAGCGGTGGTAGGCAGAAGCAGGTGCGTAAACATTCATTCAAACAGCACTTTCGTGTGTTTTGCCAGCAGCTCTTCGTTGTGCGTCAAGCATTGCGCTGTTTATGACTTCAAACCTATCAACCCCCGAGATGAGGCTGGTGTAACCGAAGTGAAATGGCTGGCTAGTTAGCGAGCGCTAATAGCATTTCAAACTTCACTCGCTCTGAGCCTTGGAGTGGTTGTTTTCCTTGCTCTGCTTAATAACAAAAGAACATGTCATTCCATGCTAGGTAACAAACCCATTAAGATATTATCACGTTTGGTAAAGGTTTGTTGTTTTTGTGTCAAACCAAGTGAATGTGATAAACTATTTTAAGTCACACAGAAACTTTAGGTTTGCCTGAATGGATGTACATAATTTCTTCATGGTAATTTTAATAAATTAATTATTTGGGATTTGAGTTCATTTGGCATGTCATTGGTTTGTGTGAAATCCGTGGGCTGGTAACAGGGCGTGCCCACTGTCTGCGTCAACGGATTGCAGTGCAGATGCAGAGAGACAATTTCACGATCGCACTACAGTTTTGAAGCTGAATGAAATTATTATCATGTGTAGTAAAATTCAGACACAGTTGTTTCCATATTTATCTGTAAATGTTTCTATGAACGGGAAATACTATTTTTTGATGTGGTTATACAGTAGAGACCAGGTTATTCAGGAAAATAGTACATAGTGCTGCCTAAAACATACTGCAACCTTGTACTAAATCGTTTTTGTCATTTGTGAATTTAGGACATCTACTTTTGGTTAAGTTCACTTACGTTTGTGTGGCCTAATTTTAAAGTGTGTCCTTTCTAATGTGAATTGATTCATGTTTTGTTGTCAATGCTTAGCTACCAGATCTATTGTAATGAGATCAGTGCTTGACTTGGACAGGAGCTCACCTCAAATTTCTACTGTTTGAGTTCATGTACCTCTTATAGAATATTAGCTCAACTGTGTTGTGAAGCTATTGAACCTAAATATAAACAGTACCTGCACCTATTTCAGTCCAAGTCAAGCACTGAATTAGATAATTGAACAAGAAGAAATATAATATATTTTTAGAGAAGAAAGTCTTGACTGTTCCGTCAATTTCTAACTTTTTGTCTGTCTCTCATTGTTACTACAGGACGACTAGAATTACATCTGGGAACATCAGTGAAGCTGGAAGACTGCAGTCAAACACTGGAGCTGAATGTTGACATTAAAGATGAAGAAGCGGAGGAGAAGATTGGGAACCTGTTTCTCATGGTAAGAGCAGGTTCTCTCTGACTAAGTTTGTGTTTCATTCCAACTTTCCACTGTGCATGAAAATGTGCAGTAGAACTGTTTCATGATTAACTGTTTCAATGAGAAGGTAGATGTTATTTCATGCTACTCAGACTTGCATGGTTTGACACCAGTATTGTCTGCATTTGTTTTATTTACTGGGCTATCTGAGAGTAGACTAAAGAAGTGAAGTAGACAATCTGCCAGTGTTTTAAAGTTCGATGAAATGAGTCTGTAGTTACTAACCCTTGTGATAGTGATTGAAGGATGACACACCCCCTTTTTAGCTTTCAACTCTTACCCACTTTTATAATTGTTTCATTCCCCTTTTGTGTTGTACAGCCTACTGATATGAATACATATGTCACCCCTTTGGGCCTGGTTCCTCTCTGTTTCTTCCAAGGTTCCTGCTCTTTCTGGAGTTTTTCCTGGCCACTGTGCTTCTATATCTGCATTGCTTGCTCTTTGGGAATTATAGGCCGGGTTTCTATAAAGCACTTTGTGACAGCTGATGATGTAAAATGGGCTTCATAATATACATTTGATTGACATGTATACCACTCCAACTGACTGGTTCTTCTGATGTTGTTCACACAGGAGACCATGTTGAGACATTCTCTACATCCAGAGAGCAACAGCAGGAAGATCACAGAGCTAAGAGGTCTCACCACTGCCCACATTGTAAAGAGATCTTCCCATTACTATCAAAGCTAAAAATACACATAAAAATACACACAGGAGAGAATCTGTATTCCTTCACTGACTCTGGGAAAAGATGCACAACATCAGGGGCTCTGACAGTTCCTCAGAGAGCACACACAGGAGAGAAGCCTTTCTCCTGCTCTGACTGCAGGAAGAGTTTCTCTCAATTGGCTTTCTTAAAAATACACAAACGTATACATACAGGAGAGAAGCCTTACTCCTGCTCTGACTGTGGGGTGAGTTTCTCTCGACTCGATGCCTTACAAACACACCAACGTATACATACCGGAGAGAAGCCTTACTCCTGCTCTGACTGTGGAAAGATGTTCTCTCAACTGGGCCACTTGAAAAGACATAAACATACACATACAGGAGTGAAGCCTTATTCCTGCTCTGACTGTGTAAAATGCTTCATAACATCAACTGAGCTAAAACTTCATCAGAGAACACACACAGGAGAGAAGCCTTACTCCTGCTCTGACTGCGGGAAGACTTTCTCTCAATTGGCTTTCTTAAAAATACATGAACGTATACATACAGGAGTGAAGCCTTATTCCTGCTTTGACTGTGGACATATTTTTCTCAACTGGCCCACTTGAAAAGACATGAACATATACATACAGGAGTGAAGCCGTACTCCTGCTCTGGCTGTGTAAAATGCTTCATAACATCAACTGAACTAAAAGTTCACCAGAGAACACACACAGGAGAGAAGCCTTACTCCTGCTCTGACTGCGGGAAGAGTTTCTCTCGAATAGGTCTCTTAAAAACACATGAACGTGTACATAGAGGAGACAAGCCTAACCACTGACCTGACTGTAGAATTTTTTTTAAACAACAGCTGAGCTGAAAGGTCAAGAGGTAACCTTATTTTTGCTCTTAATGTGGCAAGAGTAACTCAAGTGATAGTCACCAAGTAAAATACTACTTGAGGAAAAGTATTTGGTTGTAAATACACTTAAATTATCAAAAGTAAAAGTATGCATAATTTCCAATTCCTTAAATTACCCCTACGGGATGGATGTCCCTAAACTGGGACGGTTGTAGCTAAGGTGTGCTAGTCTGACTAGATTGACGTTGTATACAACAGCCATCTTTCCGGGACATAGACATATCTTATATGTGCAGAAAGCTTAAATTATTGTTTATCTATCTGCAGTGTCCAATTAACAGTAGCTAATACAGTGAAAAAGACCATGCTATTGTTTGAAGAGAGTGCACAACAACAAACTTATTGCGCAAATGATTTGATACATTCACCTCTGAAGGTAAATAATGTATTTTCATTCAGTCATCTTGCTCTGATATGTCATCCTGAGGGTCCCAGAGATCAAATGTAGCGTAGTTTCCTCTAATAAAATACATTTTTATGTTCAAATGTAGGAACTGGTTCTACGTTTTTTTTTAGATATTTTTTTACACCTTTATTTAACTAGGCAAGTCAGTTAAGAACATATTCTTATTTTCAATGACGGCCTACGAACGGTGGGTTAACTGCCTAATTCAGGGGCAGAATGACAGATTTTCACCTTGTCAGCTCAGGAGATTCAATCTTGCAACCTTACAGTTAACTAAGTCCAATGCTCTAACCACCAGCCTCTCATTGCACTCCACGAGGAGGCTGGCTGTTACGCAAATTAAGTAAGCCAAGGTAAGTTGCTAGCTAGCATTACACTTATCATATAAAAAACAATCATAATCAATAGTTAACTACACATGGTTGATGATATTACTAGTTTATCTAGCTTGTCCTGCGTTGCATATAATCGATGCGGTGCGTATCGTTGCTCCAATGTGTACCTAAACATGAACATCAATGCCTTTCTTAAAATCAATACACAGAAGTATATATTTTTAAACCTGCATATTTAGCTAAAAGAAATCCAGGTTAGCAGGCAATATTAACCAGGTGAAATTGTGTCACTTCTCTCGCGTTCATTGCACGCAGTCACTGTATATGCAACAGTTTGGGCCGCCTAATTTGCCCGAATTATGACAAAACATTGAAGGCTGTGCAAATGTAAGAGGAATATTTAGACTAATGGATCTCACCCCTTAGATAAAATACGGAAAGGTTCTGTATTTCACTGAAAGAATACACCTCTTGTTTTCAAGATGATAGTTTCCGGATTCGACCATATTAATGACCCAAGGCTCGTATTTCTGTGTGTTATGTTAGAACTAAGTCTATGATTTGATAGAGCAGTGTGACTGCTCGGTGGTAGGCAGCAGCAGGCCCGTAAGCATTCATTCAAACAGCACTTTTGTGTGTTTTGCCAGCAGCTCTTCGTTGTGCATCAAGCATTGCGCTGTTTATGACTTCAAGCCTATCAACTCCCGAGAGGAGGCTGGTGTAACCGATGTGAAATGGCTAGCTAGATAGCGGGTGCGCGCTAATAGCATTTCAAACGTCACTCGCTCTGAGACTTGGAGTGGTTGTTCCCCTTGCTCTGCATGGCAAATGCTGCTTCGAGGGTGGCTGTTGTTGTGTTCCTGGTTCGAGCCCAGGGAGGAGCAAGGAGAGGGACGGAAGCTATACTGTTACACTGGCAATACTAAAATGCCTATAAGAACATGAAATACAAATGGTATAGAGAGAAATAGTCCTATAATAACTACAACCTAAAATGTCTTACCTGGGAATATTGAAGACTCATGTTAAAAGGAACCACCCAGCTTTCATATGTTCTCATGTTCTGAGCAAGGAACTTAAACGTTAGCTTTCTTACATGGCACATATTGCACTTTTACTTTCTTCTCCAACACTTTGTTTTTGCATTATTTAAACCAAATTGAACATGTTTCATTATTTGTTTGAGGCTAAATTAATTTTATTGATGTTTTATATTACGTTCAAATAAGTGTTAATTCAGTATTGTTGTAATTGTCAATATTACAAATACATTTTTAAAAATCGGCCGATTAATCCTTATTGGCTTTTTTTTTTGGTCCTCCAATAATCGGTATTGGCGTTGGGAAATCATAATCGGTCGACCTCTACTTGAAACAGTGCAGTAATGTAATTCTTCACTGGATCAGTCAAACTGAGCACACACTGATGCCACCTGGTGGCCAAAATCTAAATGACGCCTAGACTCCTATCTGAAAGTATGGCCTTTCTTTTGCATTTCAAAGATGATGAAAAAGAAACTTAAAAAAATTATATATTTTACCAGATCTAATGTGTTATTCTCCTACATTAATTTCCACAAACTTCCTTTCAAATGGTATCAAGAATATGCATATCCTTGCTTCAGGTCCTGAGCTACAGGCAGTTAGATTTAGGTATGTCATTTTAGACACATTTTAAAGGGTACGATCCTTGAGGGTTTAAGCAAACCAGACCGCACAATCGTCTTGTTTAAAAAATATTATGGAGTGGGGCGGCAGTGTAGCCTAGTGGTTAGAGCATTGGACTAGTAACCGAAAGGTTGCAAGTTCAAATCCCCGAGCTGACAAGGTACAAATCTGTCATTCTGCCCCTGAACAGGCAGTTAACCCACTGTTCCTAGGCCGTCGTTGAAAATAAGAATTTGTTCTTAACTGACTTGCCTAGTTAAATAAAGGTAAAAAAATCTCTATATATATTTTTTTAAGCCAGGGGCACACTACATCACTGACATCATTTTAAAATGAAGCATTTGTGTGTTTAGTGAGTTCACCAGATCAGAGGCAGTAGGGAGGACCAGGGATGTTATCTTTGATAAGTGCGTGAATTGGACCATTTTCTGTACTGCTAATCATAAAAAAATATAACGAGTACTTTTGTGTGTCAGGGAAAATGTGTGGAGTAAAAAGTACATCATTTTCTTCAGGAATGTAGTGAAATAAAAGTGGTCAAAAATATAAATAGCCAAGTGAAATAACAATACCCCAAAAAATCGACTGAAGTAGTTCTTTAAATCATTTTTACTTCAGTACTTTACACCACTGCCTGCATCCATGCCGTGTGTCAGCATTGCAGGGTGGTGGTGTGTTTTCAGGGCTCACATTGGGCCCCTTGATAAAAGTTGAACAATGTTTGAATGCCACATGATATCTAAACATCATTGTCAATCATGTGCATCCCTTCATGTCAGCAGTGTATCCATCTGCAAATGGATTCTTTCAGCAGGATTATGCTACAAGACTTGTCCAGGAATGGTTCCAAGAACATTACAGAGAATTCAGCTCACTGTGAGAGGAGATGGAACGAGCTATTCAGAGTAGAGATCCACTCTCAGCCAACTTGACACGATTGTAGGAAGCATTGGAGTCAACATGGGCCAGCATCCCTGTGGAATGTTCTCAACACCTTGGACAGTCCATGCCCCGACGAATTGAGGATGTTCTGAGGACAAAGGGGGTGCAACTCAATATTAGGAAGGTGTTCCTGATGTTTTGTACTCTGTGTATATCAGAAAAGATGGTGCGATGATCAGTTTTCAGCTGTAGTTTGGGTAGATTATTTTATATTACTAAACAACTTTGTTTAATGATAAACAGGCTAATCGACTACTTGTGTTTATTAAATTGTATTTTAATACTAGATTCATTATTTTAGTCATTGAAGATGAATGTATTTGAATAACTGTGTGTTTGTGAATTGATCTGGCGGCTGGTAGCCTAGCGGTTAAGAGTGTTGGGCCAGTAACTGAAAGGTCGCTGGTTTGAATCCCGAGCCGACTCGGTGAAAAATATGTAATTGTGCCCTTGAGCAAGGCAATTGACCCTTTTTTGTCCTGTAAATTCTCTGGATAAGAACATCTGCTAATTGACAAAGCGATGAAAAATGTTTGTACATGAATTTATGTGCAGCTGCTTTTCTTTTGTGTATAATTAAATGAAATAAACTTTTTGAAGTGAAAAAATGTATATACAATACACAACATTACTACTTTGTTTACCCTGGCCAGAGGGACAGGCCTATTGTAAGTCAGCATGATATTTTAGTGTATTGATGACAAATCTAATTTGCTAAATAAATCATTTTATTTAATACTTTCAATACCATGTTTTAAGGATGACGCAGAATACAGTTCCCATGCAGGAACATCACTCAGCGGAATTTCAGAGCGCCACCTATAGTTTTTTATAAAACTCAAACTTTCATTAAAATACACATTCAAGGTAGTGAATTAAAGCTACACTCGTTGTGAATCTATCCACCAAGTCAAATTTGTAAAATGCTTTTCGGCGAAAGCATGAGAAGCTATTATCTGATAGCATGTACCCCCAAAATACTGCAACGTCACCTAACACGACATATTTTGCGGTAGCCGGCGCTACCCAAAACGCAGAAATAAAATATAAAACATTCATTACCTTTGACGAGCTTCTTTCTTGGCACTCCTAGATGTCCCATAAACATCACTATTGGGTCTTTTTTTTCAATTAAATCGGTCCATATATAGCCTAGATATCGATCTATGAAGACTGTAATCAAGGAAAAAACTGAGTTTGATAACTCAACGTCATTTTTTAAAATAAAAAAAGTCGACGATAAACTTTCACAAAACACTTCGAAATACTTTTGTAATGCAACTTTAGGTATTAGTAAACGTTAATAATATATCAAAATGATCACGGGGCTATGTATATTCAATAGCTCCACGTCCTGATATCGTGTCCAAATATTCCTCAACCAAAACATCCGGTCGGAGACCGGAAAAAATGCGCTGCCTTGTGTCGGTTTGACCAAGAAACAAATCCGAGACAAATGACAAGACTGTTGACATCGTGTGGAAGCTGTAGGTATTGCAACCTCAGCCCCATTTAATGTGGTTCAAGTTTAACAATTGGTTGAAGTGGCGCATGGATATATTTTCCCATTTTCAGTGATCAGATTTTCCTGCACTTTTCGATGAAACGCATGTTCTGTTATAGTCACAGCCGTGATTTAACCAGTTTTTTTAAACGTCTTAGTGTTTTCTATCCACACATACTAATCATATGCATATACTATATTCCTGGCATGAGTAGCAGGGCGCTGAAATGTTGCGCGATTTTTAACAAAAAGCTGCGAAAATTCGCATGAGCCCTAACAGGTTGATAATGAAATGCATTCTGGGATTCATTGTGCAAATACTCTCCAAAGCTTTGTTGTTTCTGTGATCCTTTTAAGCAACAGTTGAGCTAGCTATCAAGAGACAACGGGCGCAAAACAATTTGAGAGAATGTCGAGAATAGAAAATTACGGATTTAAAAATCAGCAATGTATCAACACAAAAGTGAAACCCAAAAGAGCAAGGATCAAAAATGAGAAAGCAAAGGAGGTTTCAAAATGTGTTAAATTAGATTCAAATGCAGTTCGATTCAAATGCAGTTCAAGTGCAGCCATTGCTAGCACAAGCAATGTAGCAGGACCAGAAGAGGATGTAGGTTTATCATCACCAGCAGCACGTAATGAAGGACCTCACCAACATTGTGCTTTTAAGTGACAAGAAGGACGAGATGGATGATGCAGCAGCACTTAAATGTTAGTCGTTCTGCAGACTGAGGTTTTAAAAGTGTGAACGTCGTCTCCAAAATGCTACAGGCCAAAGATGCAGACCTGCACAGGGCAGTTAGACTACTCAAGGACATTGTAGAGGTCCTGTCCGGATTCCGACATGATTTTGAGAAGGCCAAAGTCACTGCAAAGACCCTTGCCGACAAATGGGGTGCTCAGAAGGCATTTGAAGACACTCGGAGAAGGAAGGCAAGGAAGGCGAGGCGTCATTTTGATGAGCTATGTGAGGACGAGCGACTGATGGGGAGAGTAGTTTTAGAGTCAACGTCTTTAATGCAAACCTTGACATCGTTATTCACCAGCTGTCAAACAGATTTAAAAGCCTGCAGGCAACATTGAGTCTGTTTGACTCCATCCATCCCATGACCCTGTCCAACGCAGATGATGATGCGCTCTACGAGACAACAAAGCCGGATGGCTGAACATTACAGAAAATATATATCAGCAAGCATGGGGCGGCAGGTCGCCTTGGCCTTCATGGTTCCCCACTGTTAGATCTAAACTCAGCAGAAAAAGAAAGTCCGCTCACTGTCAACTGCGTTTATTTTCAGCAAACTTAAAGTGTAAATAATTGTATGAACATAAGATTCAACAGCTGAGACAAGTTCCACAGTCATGTGACTAACAGAAATTGAATAATGTGTCCCTGAACAAAGGGGGGTCAAAATCCGCTCAGTATCTGTTATGGCCACCAGCTGCATTAAGTACTGCAGTGCAGCTCCTCCTCATGGACTGCACCAGATTTGCCAGTTCTTGCTGTGAGATGTTACCCCACTCTTCGACCAAGGCTCCTGCAAGTTCCCAGACATTTCTGGGGGGAATGGCCCTAGTCCTCACCCTCCGATCCAACAGGTCCCAGATGTGCTCAATGGGATTGAGATCCAGGCTCTTCGTTGGCCATGGCAGAACACTGACATTCCTGTCTTGCAGGAAATCATGCACAGAATGTGGTGGCATTGTCATTGTTACGGATCCCTTTTGGCCCGACAGTCTAGGGGGGATGGTAATGAGACCCGTAACATAACTCATGCAAATTATTATTGTGACAAAGTAAAAGTGTGAACGAAATAACCACGACAACAGAAACCTACCGTCAAACTCTAGGTTTATTTATAAACACACGGTAATGGGGGGAGCAGGAAAAGGGGCTGAGCTGGACCCAAGGAAAGAAACAATAAATATACAAAAACACACCCCTAAGCTAGACTAGCCTACTTTAACAACAGCTAACTAACTAACCAAAAATACAGTGGGTGGTCCGCCCAGTTCTAACTAGTGTATTTAACAAAGTTCACCTACGGGTAGTGTATGCCCATGGGCGACTTGTCTTGGTTTCCCCTTTTTCCCACCAGCAACAAACAAACACCATAACCAAAAACAATACTCACAGGTGATGACAAAGTGCTATGGAGATGCTTAAACAAAAGAGAGGTTAAGATACAAAGCGAGAGTGAAACACAGAGACCTACAGACATGGCATTTACAGAGAGATTGAGCTAGAGATTTAGCTAGAGATTGAGCTGAGCTGAGCTCTAGAACAAACGATGGGGTTTTTAAACCATGGGGAAGGAACTGTGATAGGTCAGGAAATAGGAGGAGGTGTGTCTTCTGATTGATGATTGATTGTTGACTGATTGGGGAGTGATGGTTTTCACCTGTGAGGGGAGAAGGAGAGAAAAGAAACACACACACAGGATACACACACACACAGGATAACTGAATCCGTAACACTCCCACCCTTAAAAGAGCCACCCTAGGGGTTGCGACTACAGTATTTCAGTGAATACTCACAACAAAGCAACAACCTTGCAAAACATACAGAAATCATTTTCACACACGAGACAAAGCATCTGCCAACACATTATCTTAACAAAAACTGGTTACCCGATTTTGTCTTGGTACGGTCCGACACAATCAACCACCACATGCTCGAATGGTTCACCTATGACAGGTATGGGACAAGAGGAGCGGGAGGAATAACCTGATTTGGTTTTACTGTTATCTGACATGTGTGGCATGTCCGACAGAACTGAGCCACATCTTGTTTTAAACCCGGCCAAAAGAAATGTCGAAGGATCCGATCATAAGTTTTTGTGATTCCTAAATGACCAGACCACTGGTGATCATGAGCAAGGGATAACACATTTTGTCGAAAGGCTGTAGGAATCACTATTTGGTAAACAGCATTCCAATCTCCATCCACGTCAACATGGGATTTCCATTTACGCATGAGGAGATTACCATCAATGAAGTAAGCCACGTTCTTCTTCTTCACATCTTCCAATGAGACAACACTAGAAAAACATTTAGCAAGCTTGTTGTCAACCTTTGGTTAGGAATCAGCTGCTCACGAGTGACTGGTAACTGTATTGCATCAGCAATAAGTTCAACGTTCTTTGATTCTTTCCTGGGCTGTTTGTCAGAGGTGATCAGCTTCTCAGAGGTATCACACAATCCATCCTCTTGATCAACCTCTTTGAACAGAACAGTGTTCGACAAATCTATCTCGTCACCCTCTTGTCGTGCCTGAGCACGAGTGACAGCACAAGCGGGGAACACATGTGGATAACTCTGTGCCAGCTCTTTAGAGAGAGAGTGGTCACTTTTATCCAATACTTCCAATACGGGTACTACCTTTCCTCCGGCAATATCGTTACCCATTATAAAGGTCACACCTTTCACTGGCAACATAGGACGTACCCCCACTCTGAATATTCCACTGATTAACTCAGAGTGTACTTTCACAAAGTGCAATGGCACTGGGACAAAACCCATTTCAATACCCTGCACTAACACACTGGAACCACAGTATGTATCGTCAGATAAGGGCAACACATCAGACAATATAAACGACTGCGCCGCACCAGTATCTCTAAGGATTTTAACCGGTCGTTGAGATGCTTCGTCATTCGTTAGGGACACAAACCCCTCGAAAATGAATGGTTCATAACGGCGGTCAGTGACTGAGACTTTCAAACTACAGTTACCCTGAGGCACCTGTTTTGTTGCCGACCTCTTAACCGTACAAATTAGAGCAACACCTGTTGGTGGCTTGGCACGAAGAGGCATCCCTTGTTTGCGTTTAAGCAGGAAGCAATCATTAATCATATGTCCTACTTTATGACAATAGAAACAGGGACGCTCATTCTTCTGGCGTGCTTGATATACTACTGCTGGCCGACTAGGGCTAAAGGTAGGAAACTCAGTGGCTCTACTCTCAGTTTGAGCCGAAAACACACTCTTGTGCGTCAACACAAACTCGTCTGCCAACACAGACGCTTCTGCCAGACAGGATACTTTCTGTTCTTTTAGGTAAACTACAATGCGTTCGGGTAAGCAATTTTTAAACTCTTCCAACAAGATTAACTCCCGGAGAGAGTTGAAATCAGTTACCTTACTAGCAGCATGCCATTTATCAAACAGATTTCCCTTGTCTCTAGCAAATTCCACATAAGTCTTACTAGAAGACTTTCTATGAGACCTAAATCTCTGTCGATATGCCTCAGGCACAAGCTCATAGGCACGAAGAACAGTAGCTTTGACCACTTCGTAATTCAAACTGTCCTCCAGAGGTACCGCTGACAAAACCTCTTGGGCTTTACCAGTTAATTTACACTGAAGTAATAGGCACCATACCTCTTCAGGCCATTTCAACGCTACGGCTATACGCTCAAATACACAAAAATAGGAGTCAACCTCTGACTCTCTGAACAAAGGTACTAAGGCAATCTGCCTACTAATGTCAAACGTGTTTGAGGACACAGCAGGTGAGGACGGCTCACAAACAGGCACAGTAGGACCGGAGGCTAGCCTCGCTGTCTCTGCCTCCAGTTCCATCTGGCGCATTTTGAACTCCAACTGCCTTTGTTCTCTGTCTGCCTCAATTTTACACATCTCCAAATGCCATTGTTCTCGTTCTTTTTCTGCCTCTATTTTACACATCTCCAACTGGAGAGTCTCTTGCCTAATTTGGGCTCTCTCTTCCACCTCCAGTTGGAACTGTGCTAAACGGACATCCCTCCTGGCATCACCATTTGACAGTGGGGAGAGTGGATCAAAACGGGACAATGTGGCTGGTGTTTTAGCCTCGCCCTCATTATCAGACACCAATGGGCTTACAGGAGCAGCAACATCCCCTACAGGGGTAGTAGACTCAGGCAGCGGTAACACAAGCACCTGCTCTTCCAACAGTACATTTAATACTAGCCGTTTAACCTCCGCCTTAACTAAACTCTGCGGAATCGATACTGAATAATGGTCAGCCAAGGTCATTAAATCAACTCTACGACATTTGTCAAAAACCTCCCACGAAGGGTTATCCAAAAAGGATCTCAAATCAAAAGTAGTCATTTTACACTACTTCACAAGTGCCAAAGAAAATAGCAAACACTAATGCTACTTCAGCTATGACGCTCAACACTGAACTATACCACTACAACAATCTACATGAGCGGCATGGGTGTCAGTTATGACAGATCCCGGACGAGGCTCCACTTATACAGAGAGATTGAGCTAGAGATTTAGCTAGAGATTGAGCTGAGCTGAGCTCTAGAACAAACGATGGGGTTTTTAAACCATGGGGAAGGAACTGTGATAGGTCAGGAAATAGGAGGAGGTGTGTCTTCTGATTGATGATTGATTGTTGACTGATTGGGGAGTGATGGTTTTCACCTGTAAGGGGAGAAGGAGAGAAAAGAAACACACACACAGGATACACACACACACAGGATAACTGTATCCGTAACAGTCATGCTGGAGGGTCATGTCAGGATGAGGCTGCAGGAAGGGTACCACATAAGGAAGGAGGATGTCTTTCCTGTAACGCACAGCGTTGAGATTGCCTGCAATGACAACAAGCTAAGTCCGATGATGCTGTGACACACCACCCCAGACCATGACGGACCATCCACCTCCACCTCCAAATCGATCCCGCTCCAGAGTACAGGCCTCGATGTAACGCTCATTCCTTCGATGATAAACGTGAATCCGACCATCACCCCTGGTGAGACAAAACTGCGACTCGTCAGTGAAGAGCACTTTTTGCCAGTCCTGTCTGGTCCAGGGACAGTGGGTTTGTGCCCATAGGCGACGTTGTTGCCGATGATGTCTGGTGAGGACCTGCCTTACAACAGGCCTACAAGCCCTCAGTCCAGCCTCTCGAAGCCTATTGCGGACAGTCTGAGCACTGATGGAGGAATTGCGCATTCCTGGTGTAACTCGGGCAGTTGTTGTTTCCATCCTCTACCTGTCCTGCAGGTGTGATGTTTGGATGTACCGGTCCTGTGCAGGTGTTGTTACATGTGGTCTGTCACTGCGAGGACGATGTTCATCTTGTCTCCCTGTGGCGCCGTCTTAGGCATCTCACAGTACGGATATTGCAATTTATTGCCCTGGCACGTTCATGCAAGTGATCAAGGACCCTGGGCATCTTTGTTTTGGTGTTTTTCAGAGTCAGTAGAAAGGTCTCTTTTGTCTCCTAGGTTTTCATAACTGTGACCTTTATTGCCTACAGTCTGTAAGCTGTTCGTGTCTTTAACAGGTGCATGTTCAAGTGTTTATGGCTCATTGAACAAGCCTGGGAAACAGTGTTTAAACCCTTTAAAATGAAGATCTGGGAAATTATTTGGATTTTTAGGAATTATCTTGGAAATCCAGGTCCTGAAAAAGGGATGTTTCTTTTTTGCTGAATTTAGATGAACTCTAATCATCCTTCTGGAAATCAGACTTTTAAACTCTAGACTAGGACAAGTCGGAGACCATTTTAAACCGTGTCTGAGATAAACCATTTCAGTTATTACAGTTTAAATGTGCAATTTATTCAAGGATTAGGCTCAATCTGTATCCACGGAACTGCACTATAGAGTTTACTAGATGAATGAAGTGACGATCCATTCAGACCAGCCTTACTGATTGAACTTTCATAACTACATTAGTGCAGTCGGAAGTTCTTCGTGGATGTGTACTGTCAGAATTCAATCAGCAATAGACTGGATCATAACTTATGGTGGTCTAATTTATCAATAGCATTTATATCTAGAACCTGGTTTTACCATGAGAAACAGATGTCCCAATCTTCTCCTCCTCTTCTTCATCTTTAATGTTGACATTCAGCTCCAGTGTTTGACTGCAGTCTTCCAGCTTCACTGATGTCATCTCTGATTCCTGCAGAGCAAACTGGGCTCCACTGTCACAATCAGGACCCAGTGACTGTAGGTTTGTACTCAGTGTGGAAGGAGAGAGGCAGACTGGGTTTGTACTCGATGGTAATCTGGAACCTCTGGATAGGATGCTAGTCCAAAAAGAAGTCTGAGCTCAACCTCCTGGTCCTCCCCTGTGCAGGCCACACCCCCTCTCATTGTAATATTACGTATGAACACATTTTGAACAATGGCTTCCTAAAATGCTGTGGTGTTTACTAACACAATAGGAAAGGTGATAGATGTGGGCCATCACAGGAGAGCTCACAGCTCTTCCACTCTGAACAATGAGGCATGGAATGGGTAAGCTTCCTCTCTGGTTGCATTCTCCAGAGAGCTTCCTCTCTGGTTCCATTCCCCAATAGTAAGTGGGTCATACTTGAATTGTGGTAGTAATATTGTCCCTGGACTTTGGCACCATAAAAAACACTTTAAAATAATATTTTTTTTGTTTTATTTCACTTTGATTTAAATATGAAAGGAGGCTAGCTAATTGGCATGTAGAGGTATAGTGACATGTATTGGGGTAGATAGACATTTAAATGGTTTAGCATGCTATGAATTAAACTAAAACCTTTTCTGTATAGATAACCCATTGACTGAGCAGCACAAATGAATGTAGAATATGAATTTGTCATTAGCGGATCAATGCAGTTATCCAAATACATTATTCATCAATGTCAAAAATAATACATCTAGTTTTAAAAGACAATTCAATAAAGAGTTTCAAAGTATGTATATCATTAAAACAAAAGTCGCCTAGGGAGAGATCGAAATTTACAATTGTTACCTGGAGAAAAATGGGTTTATAGACATTTGTACGTTTATTTCAGGGGAGGGTCATGTCATTTGGAATCAATTAAATGTCATATTACTCAGGGTTTGAGAATTAGTTACTTATTATATCGTGATGCCTCTCATCCCTGATTCTCTGCTGGATGAGCAATATCAAGTGTACCAAGTGAAGTCTCAATGAAATGATTGTTAAGTTCTGAACGAACAGAGTAGAAACAGACGGACAACTAGTAAAAAGCACAAACCAGATTTATTCAACCCGCTGGACGATTCAGATGCAAATACAAGTACATTATTATAGCAAATACAAGTACATTATTATAGCAAATACAAGTACATTATTATACCTTCCAACTAGGCCGAGTCACCACTCACCCCCCTCTAAGATAATCAGTCTCAATTGATAAGATGACCCAAGTCTGTTCCTCTTCCTGGTATTGCTGAGTGCAAAGCAGCGTGAGGTGTGTGAGATAGGACTGTGGTTAGTGTCGTTGGAGTGGGCCCCAAATGATTGTGCCATTATCCAATACATAGCCTATAATATATAGGCTACCGCACATTGCACACAGAAAAACATAAAAGCCCATCGATGCAGCGATGCTCTTTTGGGTAAATACATGAAACTAGCTCCAGTAGGCTAATCTTTGAGTGTGGACTGTATTATATTGTATTATCTGGACTGGAATTACTCACCTCTTTCATTCCATGAACTGTGGAGAGAACATGCAAATCTGGTGCAGGACATGCGGCCTACAAAGTTACAATTATAAGCTAGCAAATGTGATAATAATTTTGAAATAAAATAGAGCCTATTTTACATTTGTATAATTAGTAGGCGGATGCATATGGATTCATAATATTTCCCCTAATGTTATTAGTCTAACTCCTTTTTCTATGGTTGCTTCATTCCTTCCTGACTTTCAACAGTTAAATAAGTCCTGTTGTCCTCATCTTTATTATTGTAATGACATGCTTGAATAATATAGGACTACAATATGATAATATAGGACTGCAATAATATAGGTCTACAATATGATAATATAGGACTACAATATGATAATATAGGACTACAATCATATAATATAGGACTACAATAATATAGGACTACAATAATATAGGACTACAATATGATAATATAGGACTACAATAATATAGGACTACAATATGATAATATAGGACTACAATATGATAATATAGGACTACAATAATATAGGTCTACAATAATAGGACTACAATAATATAGGACTACAATAACATAGGACTACAATATGATATAGGACTACAATAATATATGACTACAATAAGATACAGGACTACAATAAGATACAGGACTACAATAAGATAATATAGGACTACAATAATATAGGACTACAATAAGATAATGCACGACTACAATAAGATAATATACGACTACAATAAGATAATATAGGACTACAATAAGATACAGGACTACAATAAGATACAGGACTACAATAATATATGACTACAATAAGATAATATACGACTACAATAAGATAATATAGGACTACAATAAGATAATATACGACTACAATAAGATAATATAGGACTACAATAAGATACAGGACTACAATAAGATACAGGACTACAATAATATATGACTACAATAAGATAATATACGACTACAATAAGATAATATAGGACTACAATAAGATAATATACGACTACAATAAGATAATATAGGACTACAATAAGATACAGGACTACAATAAGATAATACAGGACTACAATAAGATAATATACGACTACAATAAGATAATATACGACTACAATAAGATACAGGACTACAATAAGATAATATACAACTACAATAAGATAATATAGGACTACAATAAGATACAGGACTACAATAAGATAATATACGACTACAATAAGATAATATACAACTACAATAAGATAATATACAACTACAATAAGATAATATAGGACTACAATAAGATACAGGACTACAATAAGATAATATACGACTACAATAAGATAATATACAACTACAATAAGATAATATAGGACTACAATAAGATAATATAGGACTACAATAAGATAATGCACGACTACAATAAGATAATGCACGACTACAATAAGATAATATACGACTACAATAAGATACAGGACTACAATAAGATACAGGACTACAATAAGATACAGGACTACAATAAGATACAGGACTACAATAAGATGATGCACGACTACAATAAGATACAGGACTACAATAAGATAATGCACGACTACAATAAGATAATGCACGACTACAATAAGATACAGGACTACAATAAGATAATATACGACTACAATAAGATACAGGACTACAATAAGATAATATACGACTACAATAAGATAATATACGACTACAATAAGATACAGGACTACAATAAGATAATATAGGACTACAATAATATATGACTACAATAAGATACAGGACTACAATAAGATAATATAGGACTACAATAATATACGACTACAATAAGATGATGCACGACTACAATAAGATAATGCACGACTACAATAAGATAATATACGACTACAATAAGATAATATAGGACTACAATAATATACGACTACAATAAGATGATGCACGACTACAATAAGATAATGCACGACTACAATAAGATAATGCACGACTACAATAAGATAATGCACGACTACAATAAGATAATGCACGACTACAATAAGATACAGGACTACAATAAGATAATATACGACTACAATAAGATAATATACGACTACAATAAGATACAGGACTACAATAAGATAATATAGGACTACAATAATATATGACTACAATAAGATACAGGACTACAATAAGATAATATAGGACTACAATAATATGACTACAATAAGATACAGGACTACAATAAGATAATATAGGACTACAATAAGATAATATACGACTACAATAAGATACAGGACTACAATAATATATGACTACAATAAGATACAGGACTACAATAAGATAATATAGGACTACAATAATATATGACTACAATAAGATACAGGACTACAATAAGATAATATAGGACTACAATAAGATAATGCACGACTACAATAAGATAATATACGACTACAATAAGATAATATAGGACTACAATAAGATACAGGACTACAATAAGATAATATAGGACTACAATAAGATAATATAGGACTACAATAAGATAATATAGGACTACAATAAGATACAGGACTACAATAAGATAATATAGGACTACAATAAGATAATATAGGACTACAATAATATATGACTACAATAAGATAATATACGACTACAATAAGATAATATAGGACTACAATAAGATACAGGACTACAATAAGATAATATAGGACTACAATAAGATAATATAGGACTACAATAAGATACACGACTACAATAAGATAATATAGGACTACAATAAGATAATACACGACTACAATAAGATAATATACGACTACAATAAGATATAGGACTACAATAAGATATAGGACTACAATAAGATACAGGACTACAATAAGATAATATAGGACTACAATAAGATAATATAGGACTACAATAAGATACAGGACTACAATAAGATAATATACGACTACAATAAGATAATATAGGACTACAATAAGATACAGGACTACAATAAGATAATATAGGACTACAATAAGATAATATAGGACTACAATAAGATGCAGGACTACAATAAGATAATATAGGACTACAATAAGATAATATAGGACTACAATAAGATACAAACTACAATAAGATAATATCCTTCAATAAGATACAGGACTACAATAAGATAATAACGCCAATAAGATAATATAGGACTACAATAAGATACAGGACTACAATAAGATAATATAGGACACAATAAGATAATATAGGACTACAATAAGATACACGACTACAATAAGATAATATAGGACTACAATAAGATAATATACGACTACAATAAGATAATACACGACTACAATAAGATAATATACGACTACAATAAGATATAGGACATAATCTAATAGAGGAACAAATGTGAGTCCAAGAGCTAAGGAGGGTTTAAGGAAAGGCCAGCAGATCACAGGTGAGTATTGCACAAGAGACAGAGGCTATTAGCTTATTATGCATAACCCATTATTAATAATCTTAATACTGCGTTGACTTTATTAACTGAACAAGGTAGGCTACCGCATCACACACACACACACACACACACACACACACACACACACACACACACACACACACACACACACACACACACACACACACACACACACACACACACACACACACACACACACACACACACACACACACACACACACACACACACACACACACGGAAGGTATTCAGATACCTAGACTTTTTCCCACATTTTGTTGCGTTACGTAATCTACACACAATACCCCATAATGACAAAGCAAAATGGTCATGGTCTTTATAAATATTTGCAAAAAAAAAAAAACTTAAATACATTAAGACCCTTTACTCTGTTGAAGCACCTTCGGCAGTGATTACAGCCTTGAGTCTTCCTGGTTATGACACTTCAAGCTTGGCACACCTGTATTTGGTGAGTTTCTCCCATTCTTATCTGCAGATCCTCTCAATCTCTGTCAGGTTGGATGGGGAGCGTCGCAGCACAGCTCATTTCAGGTCTCTCCAGAGATGTTCGATCGGGTTCAAGTCCGGGCTCTGGCTGGGCCACTCAAGGACATTGAGACTTGTTCTGAAGCCATCCCTGTGTTGTCCTGTTGGAAGGTGATTCTTCGCCCCAGACGGAGGTCCTGAGCGTTCTGAAGCAGGTTTCATCAAGGATCTCTGTTCATCTTTCCCTCGATCCTGACTAGTCTCCCAGTCTCTGCGGTTGAAAAACATCCTCACAGCACGATGCTGCTTCCACCACGCTTCACCGTAGGGCTGGTGCCAGGTTTCCTCCAGATGTGAAACTTGGCATTCAGGCCAAAGAGTTCAATCTTGGTTTATTCAGACCAGAGAATCTTGTTTGTCATGGTCAGAGTCCTTTAGGTGCCTTTTGGCAAACTCCAAGTGGGAAGTCATGTGCTGATTGGCAAAGTGCTGTAGAGATGGTTGTCCTTCCGGAAGGTTCTCCCATCTCCACAGAGGAACTCTGGAGCTTTGTCAGAGTGACCATTGGGTTCTTGGTCACCTCCCTGACAAAGGTCCTTCTCCCCCAATATCTCAGTTTGGCCGGGCGACCAGCTCGGCCATTAACTTGATACTTGTAACCTCACTTCTGAGAAAATGGCCTTTGAATATTTTGGTACCTACTGGAGAGCTCTTCTTTGCCCATTCAGCATCGTCCACAGCTAACTGGCTAAAATTGGCTTGCTTGCTAGCTACATCCAGACACAAATGAGAGGACACCCAACTGACCATTTTACTCACCCTAGCTGGTTAGTCTGTTGTCATGTTATCCAGAGCTAACTGTGCTCCTCTCTCACTCTCTATATATATATATGCTGAAAACTGATCATCACACCATCTCTATCTCATACATGCTGTGTGTACTTGCTCATTCCCACAGAAAACTACAGAGGGAAGCAGTACTATCCAGTCAACCATCAGACTCCATTGTTTCAACAAGAGAAACCTAAGAGGTTATTCAACACTAAGGGCCAATCCAAGGTCATCTAAATATCTTTGCAGTAGACGCTAACAAAACACCAAAACTGACAAGGTGCACACTGATCAGTAAAGAGAGGCTAACATTCTGTAATGCTCCTTTTCCTCTGCACAGTTCTCTCACAGTGAGAAACAATAGGATTACAATAGTGTTCTACACTTTCTTCATTTGATCCAATTCACTTACCATTTCTTTAATGAGAATTAAGTGATGGAGTGACTTTAATCATAGCTGGTTTGAGAGAACTGTTACCAAAAAGGATACTTTAATACGGGTCCATTGTCAATCCACCGAAAACGTAAGATTTTAATCTGCAAAACTCTTGGCTTGTGTGTATCCGTTGGTGTGCTTCTCTCCTGTGTGTGTTTTCTGATGAACAGTCAGAGCACTTGATGTTGTGAAGCATTTACCACAGTCAGAACAAGAGTAAGGCTTCTCTCCCGTATGTGTACGATGGTGTGTTTCTAAGTTTCCCAGTCGAGAGTAACTTCCCCCGCAGTCAGAGCAGGAGTATGGTTTCTCTCCTGTGTGCACTCTCTGATGAACTGTCAGAGCACTTGATGTTGTAAAACTCTTCCCACATTCAAAGCAGATGTAAGGCTTCTCTCCTGTGTGTATACGCTGGTGTTTCTTTAAGCTGCTGTGTCGAGAGAAATTCTTTCCACAGTCAGAGCAGAAGTAAGGCTTCTCTCCTGTGTGTATACGTTGGTGTGATTTCAAGCTGTCCTGTAGAGAGAAACTAGTCCCACATTCAGAGCAGGAGTAAGGCTTCTCTCCTGTGTGTATACGTTGGTGTTTCTTTAAGCTGCTGTGTTGAGAGAAACTCTGCCCACAGTCAGAGCAAGAGTAAGGCTTCTCTCCTGTATGTATTCGCTGGTGACATTTTAACGTATCAATTTGGCTGAAACAAGTCCCACAGTCAGAGCAGAAGTAAGGCTTCTCCCCTGTATGTATTCGCTGGTGACTATTTAACTTATCTAATTGGGAAAAACTCTTTTCACAGTCCGAGCAGGAATAAGGCTTTTCTCCTGTATGCAAACGTTGGTGTATTTTTAAGTTGCTCCGTTGAGAGAACCTCTTCCCACAGTCAGAGCAAGAGTAAGGCTTTTCTCCTGTATGTATACGTGCATGTGCTTTTAAGGTATCCAATAGCGAGAAACTCTTCCCACAGTCTGAGCAGAAGTAAGGCTTCTCTCCTGTGTGTATATGTTGGTGTTTTTTTAAACTGCTAAGTTGAGAGAATCTCCCCCCACAGTCAGAGCAGGAAAAAGGCTTCTCTCCTGTGTGTGTTCTCTGGTGAACTGTTAGGTCAGATGATGTTGCGAAGCATTTTCCACAGTCAGAGCAAGAGTAAGGCTTCTCTCCTGTGTGTATATGTTGGTGTCTCTTTAAGTGGCTCCTTCGAGAGAATCTCCCCCCACAGGCAGAGCAGGAGTAAGGCTTCTCACCTGTGTGCACTCTCTGATGAACTGTCAGAGAATGTGATGTTGTGAATCTTTTCCCACAGTCAGCACAGGAATATAGATTTTCTCCTGTGTGTGTTTTTAGGTGTATTTTTAGCTTTGATAGATATGGGAAAATCTCCTCACAATGTGGGCAGTGGTGAAACCTCTTAGCTCTGTGATCTCCCTGCTTCTGCTCTCTGGATGTAGAGGATGTCTCAATGTGACCTGTGTGAACAGCATCAGAAGAAAAAAGTCAGTGGTACAAAATATTATGAGCACATGCTCTTTCCATGACAGACTGACCCGGTGACAGCTAATCGGTATACATGAAGCGAAGGAGACAGATTCTTAAGGCTTAAGATAATTTGGATCGAATGTCTGCCATTTAGAGGGTGAATGGGCAAGAAAACAGATTTAAGTGCCTTTGAACAGGGTATGATCGTAGGTGCCTGGTGCACCGGTTTGTGTCTAGAACTTATATTTCCCTCACTAACTTTAAACATCAGCTATCTGAGCAGCTAACCGATCGCTGCAGCTGTACATAGTCCATCTGTAAATAACCCACCCAATCTACCTACCTCATCCCCATATTGTTTTTATTTTCTTTTCTGCCCTTTTGCACACCAGTATTTCTACTTGCACATCATCACCTGCTCATCTATCACTCCAGTGTTAATTTGCCTATTTATTGTCTTACCTCCTCACGCCATTTGCACACTGTATATACACTTTATTTTCTTCTATTGTGTTGACTGTACTCATGTTTATTCCATGTGTAACTCTGTGTTGTTGTTTGTGTCGCACTGCTGTGCTTTATCTTGGCCAGGTCGCAGTTGTAAATGAGAACTTGTTCTCAACTGGCCTACCTGGTTAAATAAAGGTGAAATAAAAATACATATCAAAACACACCTTGTACAGTCCAGTAGGGCACCAAGAGTAGTCTGTTCTTTCCACCAATCGATTGGTCGAAAAAAAATGTACCATCTATTTCTCCATATACAGTGCCTTGCGAAAGTATTCAGCCCCCTTGAACTTTGCGACCTTTTGCCACATTTCAGGCTTCAAACATAAAGATATAAAACTATTTTTTTTGTGAAGAATCAACAAGTGGGACACAATCATGAAGTGGAACAACATTTATTGGATATTTCAAACTTTTTTAACGAATCAAAAACTGAAACATTGGGCGTGCAAAACTATTCAGCCTCTTTACTTTCAGTGCAGCAAACTCTCTCTAGAAGTTCAGTGAGGATCTCTGAATGATCCAATGTTAACCTAAATGACTAATGATGATAAATACAATACACCTGTGTGTAATCAAGTCTCCGTATAAATGCACCTGCACTGTGATAGTCTCAGAGGTCGGTTAAAAGCGCAGAGAGCATCATGAAGAACAAGGAACACACCAGGCAGGTCCGAGATACTGTTGTGAAGAAGTTTAATGCCGGATTTGGATACAAAAATATTTCCCAAGCTTTAAACATCCCAAGGAGCACTGTGCAAGCGATAATATTGAAATGGAAGGAGTATCAGACCACTGCAAATCTACCAAGACCTGGCCGTCCCTCTAAACTTTCAGCTCATACAAGGAGAAGACTGATCAGAGATGCAGCCAAGAGGCCCATGATCACTCTGGATGAACTGCAGAGATCTACAGCTGAGGAGGGAGACTCTGTCCATAACAATCAGTCGTATATTGCACAAATCTGGCCTTTATGGAAGAGTGCCAAGAAGAAAGCCATTTCTTAAAGATATCCATAAAAAGTGTCGTTTAAAGTTTGCCACAGGCCACCTGGGAGACACACAAAACATGTGGAAGAAGGTGTTTTGGTCAGATGAAACCAAAATGAACTTTTTGGCAACAATGCAAAACGTTATGTTTGGCGTAAAAGCAACACAGCTCATCACCCTGAACACACCATCCCCACTGTCAAACATAGTGGTGGCAGCATCATGGTTTGGGCCTGCTTTTCTTCAGCAGGGACAGGGAAGATGGTTAAAATTGATGGGAAGATGGATGGAGCCAAATACAGGACCATTCTGGAAGAAAACCTGATGGAGTCTGCAAACGACCTGAGACTGGGATGGAGATTTGTCTTCCAACAAGACAATGATCCAAAACATAAAGCAAAATCTACAATGGAATGGTTCAAAAATAAACATATCCAGGTGTTAGAATGGCCAAGTCAAAGTCCAGACCTGAATCCAATCGAGAATCTGTGGAAAGAACTGAAAACTGCTGTTCACAAATGCTCTCCATCCAACCTCACTGAGCTCGAGCTGTTTTGCAAGGAGGAATGGGCAAAAATTTCAGTCTCTCGATATGCAAAACTGATAGAGATACCCCAAGCGACGTACAGCTGTAATCGCAGCAAAAGGTGACGCTACAAAGTATTAACTTAAGGGGGCTGAATAATTTTGCACGCCCAATTTTTCAGTTTTTGATTTATTAAAAAAGTTTGAAATATCCAATAAATGTCGTTCCACTTCATGATTGTGTCCCACTTGTTGTTGATTCTTCACAAAAAATACAGTTTTATATCTTTATGTTTGAAGCCTGAAATGTGGCAAAAGGTCGCAAAGTTCAAGGGGGCCGAATACTTTCGCAAGGCACTGTATAGACACGTTTTAATCAAATCAACCACATGCACTGAGCTTGTCTGATAATTATTTAATCAAACTGCTCTTAAACTAAGACACACAAATGACTAGAGGGAGTTCGGCCGCAATTGATACGATTGTGCTCAGACTTTTTTTTTTGTAAAAGACTAGCACCCGTTGTCTCCCTCTTCCCTGCTGCAGCGACCACCACAGAACATCAAGTGTTCATCATGCTGTCCACTGTACTGAAGCTGCCACAGCCATTTCTGACTGGAAAGTTCTGTTGCTGAAATCCCTCATATGTTATGGAAAAACATTCTCTATTCCCTCAACTTTTCCTCTCTTTGTGACACATGTATACATTGCATGCACCTGACCAATAGGGCCTAACCTATATCGTAATCACAGCAATAAATTGGTTATAACAAATTAAGAACACCGTAATAGCAAAATGAATGCAGAGGACATGACGAACTTGAAAATGGGAGAATGTTTACTGGTTGCTCAGTAGGTAAAGGGGAAGTCAGATGTGTGGAATAAATGTGACTAGTTGTGGAAAACACTGGAGATCAAGAAAAAGAAGGTGAGGAGCAAACACTGAGTGCATATTGGGTGTTCCAAATAGGTGCTGTTCGAGAACAACAATAAAGTTCTGACTATTTGGAACAATGTAAACAACACTAAATAAATTATATGCATAACCAAGTCTGTTGAATCGTTTGGATAAGCCTTCATTACAGCATTGCAAAGATATTTAAAAAACAGCAGAATTTTTTAAATAGTTTTTCTGACATGTTGCGTGAGGCTTTGTGCTCACGGAATCAGTAGGCTATTAAACAAACAGGCAACACAAGCAGGACCGGTCTTATTTCTGCAGATATACACTACCGGTAAAAAGTTTTAGAACACCTAGTCATTCAAGGGTTTCTTTATTTTTCATATTTTCTACATTGTAGAATAATAGTGAAGACATCAAAACTATGAAACAACACATATGGAATCATGTAGTAACCAAAAAAGTGTTAAATCAAAATATATTTTATAGCCACCGTTTGACACACGTTACTGGCTCAGACCTCTGTTTTGGGAAACTAGTAGCGGTAAGTTTCATAATGAAAAATTATCTAAATGGGCAAATTTATGAATGCGATGTGTTTTATTTATTACCTAGAGCACAAGTTGACTACACCCATTTAAAAAGTCACTTAGCAGAATGCTATCAAAATACTAACAAGTACTAAGGAATCTTCATAGAGAAAACTAAATGCTAATGAGCGCGTTGCAAACATTTTGTACAGTATCTGACAAACTATACAAATATACAGGTAACTCAAAAACATGACTGATTTTACTGCACCCCAAATGAATATTAGCCTGCAGGGCTCTTGATCCAGGAGGGCATTCTCTGCTGTTACCAAATGCTTGATTTTAGAAGAAACTAACCACTTAGCTAGGTAGCTAACTAGCTACTAAATTAGCAAACAAAATGGGCAAATGCAGAGCATTTAGCACATTGTAGACTTAACTTAATAGGTTTAAGATATCTAGCTGGCAAACATTTAGTTGTGAATTCCATACTGTAATTAGATCACCTGGCGCATGCTGCACGACAGCGAGTGACTCACAAGACTCCGGTCTCTTCTCGTTGTGTTCTTGTAACAAACACCAGATGACTGGGTACTACCGTAAACTACATAATTATGTGAAAGAGGTCATGAAGAAAACAATGTTCTTTATCTCGTATTACAAATTTACAATACTTTTTTCATACTGTTCCCCATGGGAATCGAACCCACAACCCTGGCGATGAGAGGACCATGATCTACCAACTGAGCTACACAGGACAGACATCTAGCTTCTCATTGAAACAGTTCATCATGAAACAGTTCATCATGAAACAGTTCATCATGAAACAGTTCTACTGCAACTTCTCATGCACAGTGGGAAGTTGGAATGAATAACAAACTTAGTTAGATAGAACCTGCTCTTACCATGAGAAACAGATTTCCCAATCTTCTCCTCCTCTTCTTCATCTTTAATGTTGACATTCAGCTCCAGTGTTTGACTGCAGTCTTCCAGCTTCACTGATGCCATCTCTGGATCCTGCAGAGCAAACTGGGCTCCACTGTCACAATCAGGACCCAGTGACTGTAGGTTTTAGGTTTGGACTCAGTGTGGAAGGAGAGAGGCAGGCTGGGTTTGTCCTCACTGTTGATGTTACCGGCCTTAGACTTAATCTGAGTCGGCCTGTAGTAATAAAGAGACACGGACACAAAAGTTATTGTCTTGGCAGTTCAGGTACATTCTTTATTCTCTATAATTTCAACAGTTCTGGTAGCTAAGCATTGACAGCAAAACACTAATTCACATTTGACGAGTACACACTATAAATTAGGCTACATAACGTAAATGCACTTAATCTATAGTAGATTTCCCAAATTCACATAAATGACAAAAACCATTTAGTACAAGGTTGCAGTTTGTATTTAGGTAGCTCTATGTACCATTTTCACAGCATGCGGTACCGGAGCGCCAAGTCTAGGTCAAAAAGGCTCCTTAACAGCTTTAACCCCTAAGCCATAACACTGCTGAACAATTCATCAAAAGGCTACCTGAACTATTTGCATTGATCCTCCCTAAGTTCAACGCTTGTTGTATTCGGCATGTGACACATTTGATTCTCCCGAATAATCTTCTCTTCAATGTATTATTTAATTCCCGTTCACACCAGTAACAATTATAGATCAAGGTGGAATCAAGGTGGAAACTGAATGTGTCTGAATATTACTACATATGTAGAAAACTGATCATCATCACATTCAGCTTCAAAACAGTAGTGCAACCGTGAAATTGTCTCTCTTTGACGCAGACAGAGTGAGCACCACCATTTTCCCAGCTCGCCGTTTTTCCAGCTCATTTGACACAAAACCAATAACGACATGTAAAACAAACTCCGACATCTCAAATAAATTGATTATTTATTAAATTAAATTGACGAAATTATGTACATCCACTCAGGCAAGCTCAACGTTTCTAACTAGCTAACGTTATGTGAATTGTACATTATTTTTATCCCGTTCTTCACTCACCCAGTTTGACACAAAAATAAAACCTCAACTAAACGTGATAATACCTTAACGTTTTTTTATGACATGTTCTTTCGATATTGCAAAGTTTAAACGTTATATTTAAACGTACATACCTGTATCAATCCATTTGAAAAGGAGACAAAAGTAATCGTCTCTACTGCACAATTCTGCCACTTTCTTTGTTATGAAGAAAGATGCGGCCCTGGCCGGAACTTCCTGTTCCCACTACAGCCATAGAGTTCCTAACCAAGAGACGCAACAACGCGAGACTTGCGAGAAGACTTGAAATCAGACCAAGCCGAGGTTTGAGAAGTTAATGAAAGAAGTGAACAACTCTGATGCTTTTGCAGCAGCTAATGGGGGATCCTAATAAATACCAAAAAGATAAGTAGGTTGGTACTCTTCTTCCAGCGTCAGTAAAACCGATTGACTTTCCTCCTTTCCATCTACACACGGTTTAGTCATCCAAACACTCCAGGAATATTCTGCTTAAGAATATTAACCTCATTGTCCGAGGAAACTCCAGATATAACACATATTATACGACCTTTACATTACACCTTTATTAAACTCACCAGATAATTTTATATCAATGAATGTCGACTTGATTAAGCAACGAGGCACAAGGGGCTATGGTATATGGGCAACATACCACGGCTAAGGGCTGTTCTAAGCGCAACGCGGAGTGCCTGGCCATATACCACAAACCCCAAGGGTGTCTTATTGCTATTATAAACGGGTTACCAACGTAATTAGAACAGTAAAAAGGAATGTTTTGTCATACCCCTGGTGTATGGTCTGATATGCTACGGCGTTCAGCCAATCAGCATTCAGGGCTTGAATCAGGTTTATTTTTGTAAATAAATTGCCTTTGCGCATGTGCATAGCTATAGATAAATCCGACAGGAGAGTTTGAGTGATGAAAGCTGGATTTCGAAATCTCTGAGCAAGAAACATTTGGATGAACATTAAAAAAACGAATGTTAGGCAAATTTATGGAAATTGTGCAGTTATTATGTGCCAGATTGTACGACTACAGCCGTTATAAATGACCCATTTGCGAAACTGACTTGTCATTTCAATAGACATAGGCAACAGACTAAAAGCTGGGTTTACGTTTCTAATTACATTTTGCCATAGTTTGCTTGGATAAAGGCAGATAGACCTACATATCATTTCAGATTGTCTACAGTAGCCTAGACA
Source organism: Oncorhynchus gorbuscha (assembly GCF_021184085.1). Taxonomy (NCBI): domain Eukaryota; kingdom Metazoa; phylum Chordata; class Actinopteri; order Salmoniformes; family Salmonidae; genus Oncorhynchus; species Oncorhynchus gorbuscha. The sequence goes on along the minus strand of NW_025746189.1, from coordinate 106,960 downwards.
AGATGTAGGCAAGATGTAAACTGAACGATTTAGCAGCTTGCTTACTTCAAATTTCCAGACTAATTTATTCAACATGAAAGCGAGGCAAATCCTCAATAAGAAGTGCTTGTTTCCCAATAGCCTGCTGGAATAGGCTACTGTGGGATGGGCTCATCATTTCAATCACTGAATTAAATATGAATAATATGAATATTAACTGAATATGCTTGTCAACAACAGCCATGTTTTTTTACATTTGTTTTACCTGTAGCCTAATCTGACTCCTGTATATTGGTTCCTGACTTCCCTGAAAAGTTGCATATCGGGGTGGTTATTCAATGCTAATGCAGAACACCACAGGATGTTTATGTGCTGGTCAAGGGCAATCAAGTCTGGGGTGAACCAAGGGCAATATCTGTTCTTAGTTCTACATTTTTTGAATGGCGCATGCTTATTTAAGACGGAGAGGAAAGCACATTCAAAGAGCAACCAGGCATCCTCTACTGACGGGATGAGGTCAATATCCTTCCAGGATACCCGGGCCAGGTCTTTTAGAAAGGCCTGCTCGCTGAAGTGTTTTAGGGAGCGTTTGACAGTGATGAGAGGTGGTCGTTTGACAGCGGACCCATTACGCACGCAGGCAATGAGGAAATGATCGCTGAGACCCAGGTTGAAGACAGCATAGGTGTATTTAGAGGGCAAATTGGTCAGGATGATACCTAAGAGTGTTTTTCAAATATCTATTTGATAACATATCAACCGGGACAGGTGGCTTCTTAGTAGGAAAGAGAGAAACAATGGCCGCATTTCTCTTTTACGCACAAAACACTGAGAGCCTCCTGCTGACCACTGACGCAATGTTGTCGTTCAGGCTCATTTTCAAAATAAAAGCCTGAAACTATGTATTGTTACACTAGTCACAGTAGGGAAGCCATAGAAAATGGAATCAGGTTGATATCTCATTCACTGCTCAATAGGGACGCATAGGAACGCAGAGCTTTCTAAATAAGAGTCCCTTCCTGATTGGATTTTTCTCAGGCTTTCGCCTGCAATATCAGGTCTGTTATACTCACAGACAATATTTTTACAGTTTTGGAAACTTTAGAGTGTTTTCTATCCTAAGCTGTCAATTATATGCATATTCTAGCATCTTGTCCTGACAAAATAGCCCGTTTACTTTGGGAACGTCATTTTTTCCAAAAATGAAAATAGTGCCCCCTAGTTTCAAGAGGTTCATCTAAGTTTATGTGGAAAGTTGAAAATCATATCGTGCCGTGTAACCGGAGATATTTAAAACAATTACTGGCGATTCATCACCACCAGAGGTCACTGATAGCACAAGCTGAAATCACATGGGATTCCCGCACGGCACGGGATTTCACTTTGAACAGAGGGGGAAACAAAAAACGGCTGCTCCCCCTTGTTAGCTTAGCATTTGGTACAATGCTTAGCTTCACTTGTGCTGGAAAGTCAGACTCCGCTCCAACAAGACAACGGGTTTACTAAGTGACGTCTCACGTTCAACCTTTCAGCAATATTTTTGCGATTAACCGAACATGAGGAAAACACAAACACACGGTTGGTTGACTCACACCAATGAAAACACGAGACAGAGATAATTACTAACTTGGTCAAGCCAATATCTATCCAAATTTTAAACGGCCCTGTGTCCATGCTCGAGAAATTAATTATGACCAAGTCTACTCGCTTCTGAACGCAATAGGCAGAAATAACACTACATTGGGCCCAACTAGTATTTTTCTCAGAATGCCTGCATCGTCTGGTACATATGCCCCAGCTCATAGCATTCAGTAAATCCCCTACACACTGATGTGTGTCAGATATACAACACGAGTCAATCTCGCTACACTAGTATCTGGGTGAAAAAGAAAAACCACAAACACCACTCTCAACAATAATCATGATTGGTGTGAGTAACTTGCTACACAATTCCTATGTACTGAATTCAACAGTGAGGCCTAGTTTTATTTTAGATTCCTCGCAAGGGGGCATCAATATGTCGCAACGTTATTGTCAATGTGATGACATGCTATTTATCGAATAATTAGCTGTTTATTATTACGTGATTAAATTAATTCTGTAACAATTAACTCAGTAACCTGGAGCACCACGGGAAAAGCTTGTTTAATGAGTAACCGTTTCGCAAATTAACTCAAAGATTACATAGATTTCATAGCAGCCATCAATTAATTCATTTCCTCAGTCTCATTCTGAATGTCGCATAATTAGTAAATCTGCACAAACCCGGGTCTCACTAATTATTCCGTAACACATAAATTTAGATTATTATTTATTTACTAACCAGTTATATGATAACATAAAATAAATATACACAAACAGTCTAAGTTATTGGTTAAAACTTCATAAAATGGAAACAGGTCCCTAGTGGACCAATGCAAGATGGAGCTTCACACACAGAGAGAAGAGAAATTCAACTCTTGGATACATTTGTAAACTATGCTTAGTTTCAGCCCTAACACCTTGCCCTGAACTGACCCTGTTACGATTTAAAAAGTGTAATGCATGTATTTATGTGTTGAAAGTCTCTGTTGGGTGTCTCTTTGTGGGTCGAGTTCCGCTTAGTGGGAAAGGTTTGGCCAACGCCTTGTTCATTCGTCTTCAGGTGTAAGTCTCTGATTTTCCAAACTATGTCACAATGTCCTTTCTCTTAGTTGTCAGTTTCCAGCTTCTGTGGAGGCTAATCAGGCGTGTCGATGCTCCCGGCGTGGGTAAGAGGACCGTGTAGACAACCGGTGACTTGAAAATAGCTCAAGTTCAACTTCCTAGATACAGTACTTAGAATAGCTTCTCCACCATAAACTTGATTGTTCAGAGATTTACTTTGTCTTCAACCTCGTGTTGCGTTTCGGGGTCACGACTAGCAGTAGACCTCAGCTGCAGCGCGTGGTCAACTTAGTCTGATATGTCAATTCTTACTCGTGTTTTATATCCTGGAGTAGAAAGGGGCATTTCCATCTTTATGACACACTCTCTGGGTTCCCTGGGGCGTAGCTAGTTACAAGGTATTAGGATTCTCTATGATCTTGTTTAGACAACTAAAATCAGTCTTATCACCTTTTTTATCCTCTTTCATCTGCATATTCTCGACACAAAGAATGTAAACATCACATATACAGTATGAAAACTCTTCAAGTTAATGTTTTCATTATAACATCCTCAACTAACTTTTAAGAACATCATAAAATAGACTTTCATTTTCATATTCCATCCATTTGATGTTGTGTAGTTTTGGGCTGTAAACTCTTCCTAAGGCACACAGACATTCCAGTCTCTCACAATAGAGAACAGGATTGGGCTGTTGCATTATAATTTATGATGGGCGTGAGGTCATAAACCCCCCCATCAATACCTCTATACTTCTCCCCCTCTTCGGGAGGGAGAGATCTCTCTGTAGAACCCGTGATCCACTGTAACCTGATCCTCACAGGACCGTCATGACAGTCCCCCTCTGGTGGGTTCAACTTGGAAGGATCCTGCATCTTGCAACCCACCATAAGAATGACCATCGGATGTCAACAATTGTATATACACAGTGTGGGCCATTTGTTTGTGAGAATGTGAATGGGATCACATTTGGTTCATATATAGACACCATATCATTTAAAACAGTTTGTTTCATTTAAAACTATACACAATAGAAGATGTTGCCCAGAACAAATTAATGTACAAATATTATATCAATTAACTTCAACAGTTATTAAAATATATTCATCAATCTCTAAAACAATGAATCTAGCATTAAAAGACAATTTAATAGTCAATTTTAACTAGTCAATTCACAGCCTGTTTATCATTAAACAAAACGTGTTTGGTAATATAAAAATAATCCACCGAAACTTAATGCTGAAAACTGAACATCACATTGGTTGCAAGTTCAAACCCCCGAGCTGACAAGGTACAAATCTGTCGTTCTGCCCCTGAACAGGCAGTTAACCCACTGTTCCTAGGCCGTCATTGAAAATAAGAAGTTGTTCTTAACTGACTTGCCTAGTTAAATAAAGGTTAAAATAAAAAACATCTTTATCTGATACAGTGCATTCAAAAAGTATTGAAACACCTAGACCTTTTCCACCTTTTGTTACGTTACATTTTATAATATTGCTGTATTAAATCATTTTTCCCTCATCAATCTCCATACAACACCCCAAAATTACAAAGCAAAAACAGTTTTGCAAACATGGTCTTAGCTGTGTGCTTAGAGTCGTTGTCCTGTTGGAAGGTGGACCAGTGTGAGGTCCGGAGCAGGTTTTCATCAAGGAGCTGAGCTCTCTGTACTTTGCTCCGTTCAACTTTTCCTTCGATCCTGACTAGTCTCCAAGTTCCTGCCGTTGAAAAACATACCCACAGCATGATGCTGTCACCACCATGCTTCACTATGCTCTGAAATGCACTGTCAACTGTAGGACCTTATATAGACAGGTGGGTGCCTGTTTGAATTGAATTTACCAAGTGGACTCCAATCAAGTTATTGAAACATCACAAGGATACTTAATGGAAACAGGATGTACCTGAGTATAAATGAGTCTCCATAGTAAATGGTATGAATACTTATGTATTATTTACCAGAAAAAAAAAAAAAACTTTTCAATTTGTCATTATGCGCTATTGTGTGTAGATTGAGGAATTTTTGTAACAAAATGTGGAAAAAGTCCAGGGTCTGAATACTTTCCTTTGGCACAGAGTGTACAAAACATTAGGAACACCATCCTAATATTGAGTTGCAATCCCCTTTGTCCTCAGAACAGCCTCAATTCGTCAGGCCATGGACTCCACATGGTGTGGAAAGAAACCCACAGGGATGCTGGGCCATGATGACTCCAATGCTTCCCACAGTTGTGTCGGGTTGGCTGGGAGTGGACGTCTACTCTGAATAGATCGTTCCATCTCCTCCCACAGATGCACAATTGGATTGAGATCTGGTGACTCGGCAGGCCACTGCAGTAAACTGAATTCCCTGTCATGGTTCCCATGGAACCATTCCTGGACAAGCCTTGGGGCATAATCCTGCTGAAAACATCCATAGCTGGATACATTGCTGCTGCAAAGCGATGCACCTGATTGGCAATGATGTTTAGATATCCTGTGGCATTAAAATGTTGCTCCACAAGGGGCCCAATGTGTGCCCTGAAAACACACCCCACAGCATCACCGCCAGCCTGCAATGCTGACACACGGCATGGATGCATGTACTCATGGTTTCCTCCATACCCTAGTCTTCCCATCAGCATGACACAGCAGGAACTGGGATGATCTAGACCAGTGGATCACAAAATGTTTATAGTCCCGGACCCCTTCAAACATTCAACCTCCAGCTGCGTACCCCCTTTAGCAACAGGGTCAGCGCGCTCTCAAATATTGTAAGCCTCTCACACACACACACACACACACACACACACACACACACACACACACACACACACACACACACACACACACACAATACATTTATTAAACATAAGAATGAGTGTGAGTTTGTCACAACCAGGCTCGTGGGAAGTGAGAGCTCTTATAGGACCAGGGCACGAATAATAATAATAATAATAATACATTTTGCTCTTTATTTAGCCATTTTACATATTAAACCTTCCTTGCTCATTGAAAATTGTGAAAGACTCACCGCAGGTTAATGAGAAGGGTTTGCTTGAAAGGATGCACATACTCTCTCCAATACAACCCAACATTGCAGAGTTGTCTTAAATCCTTTTCCACACACAGTCTGTGCCTGTATTTAGTTTTCATGCTAGCGAGGGCCGAGAATCCACTCTCACATAGGTACGTGGTTCCAAAGGGCATCAGTGTCTTAACAGCGCGATTTGCCAAGGCAGGCTCCTCTGAGCACAGCCCAATCCAGAAATCTGGCATTAGCTTCTGATTAAATTACATTTTCACAGAACCGCATGTTGCAATTTTGATGAGGCTCTCTTGTTCAGATATCGGTAAGTGGACTGGAGGCAGGGCATGAAAGGGATAATGAATCTAGTTTGTGTAATCCGTTTCAGGAAAGTACCTGTGTATTTGCACACCAAAACTCACTCAGGTGCTTTGCTAGATCACATGTGACATTGACCATAAGCTTGAGTTCATTTGCACACAAAATAAATCATACAATGATGAAAGACCTGTGTGTTGTCCATGTTATCAAAGTCAACAATTTTCACTGTTGTCCCCAAAACGTCTTTTAAGCGGTCAGGCATTCCCTTGCCAGCAAGAGCCTCTCGGTGGATGCTGCAGTGAACCCAAGTAGCATCGGGAGTAAGTGCTTGCACGAGCGTTACCACTTCACTATGTCTCCCTGTCATGGCATTTGCGCCATCAGTACAGATACCAACACATCTTGACCACCAAAGTCCATTTGATGTCACAAAGCTGGCCAGTAGTTTAAAAAGATATCCTGTTGTCCTGGTTTCCAGTGGTTTGTAGAAGAGGATGTCTTCCTTAATTGACCCCCCACAAAAAGGTAACAGACATGGAGCTGTGCCAGGCCCGCCACGTCTGTTGACTCATCCCACTGAATTCACTGGCTTGTATGCGAAGCAGTAAATTGTTTCAAAACATCTGCCATGTCACTGATGCATCATGAAACGGAATCATTTTTAAAAACATTTTCCCCCAGCCATATCTACAGAAGCAGGAAGAATTAAGAATTAAGTCCTCCATAATAGTATGGAGCTTGCCTGTCCTAGCCACTTGGTAACTCATCAAGACGCTTCTAGACCCTTCTTATTAAGGGTATTATTTTCAAATTGGCATGTTTTGTTTCTAAATGACTGGTTAAGAGTGGATTTTTCATTGAGTTGTGAGATATAACACACTGTGGCTGAGGAAAGGCACTATTCCCAATATATGTGAACCCCAAATCAATGTAGTTCTCACCATATTTGCACCTCTACGATGGTCCAACATCCACCTGTTGTTCAGTGCTTTCCTGGGTAAAGGGGCAGAAGCTCTGCGGCTGCATCAGATTCACAACTGTCAGTGTCCATGCTAGCTGGGCTAACAACAAACGTAGAATTACTGATGCTAGCATTGGATGGGTTCGTGGAAGCAGAACAACTTGTGCAGTCAACAGGTGCGGTACTGCTGGTAGTACCAGTGCTACCAGTAGAGCTGGTATGTGTCTCTATGGACGTGGGCTAAAAAGAACACAGCAAAACTGACAAGATGCACACTGATCAGTAAAGAGAGACTAACATTCTATGATGCTCCTTTTCCTCTGCACAGTTCTCTCACAGTGAGAAACAATATGATTACAATAGTGTTCTACACTTTCTTAATTTGATCCAATTCAACGTTGCCAATTATTTTATGAGATGAGAATTAAGTGGAGTGACAAATCTTAGCTGGTGTGAGAGAACTGATGAGGCTTCTCTCAAGTGTGTAGCCGTTGGTGTGTTTTTACATTGGCCAATCGGGAGAAGTTCTTGCCACAGTAAGAGCAGAAGAAAGGCTTCTCTCGTGTGTGTGTTCTCTGATGACCGTTTAGCTCAGCTGATGATTTAAAACATTTTCCACAGTCAGAGCAGTAGTAAGGCTTCTCTCCTGTGTGTATACGTTCATGTCGTTTTAGGTGGCTGGATTGAGAGAAACTCGCCCTACAGTCAGAGCAGAAGTAAGGCTTCTCTCCTGTGTGTGTTCTCTGGTGAACTTTTAGCTCAGTTGATGTTGTGAAGCATTTTCCACAGTCAGAACAGGAGCAAGGCTTCTCTCCTGTGTGTGTTCTCTGGTGAACTTTTAGCACAGTTGATGTTGTGAAGCATTTTCCACAGTCAGAGCAGGAGTATGGCTTCTCTCCTGTGTGTATGCGTTCATGTGTTTTAAAGTGGCCCAGGTGAGAGAAACTATTTCCACAGTCAGAGCAGAAGTAAGGCTTCTCTCCTGTGTGTGTTCTCTGGTGAACTTTCAGCTGAGACGATTGTGTGAAGCATTTTCCACAGTCAGAGCAGGAGTAAGGCTTCTCTCCTGTGTGTATACGTTCATGTTGTTTTAGGTGGCTCGAGTGAGAGAAACTCTTCCAACAGTCAGAGCAGGAGTAAGGCTTCTCTCCTGTGTGTATACGTTCATGTTGTTTTAGATGTCCCCGTCCAGAGAAACTATTTCCACAGTCAGAGCAGGAGTAAGGCTTCTCTCCTGTGTGTATACGTTCATGTTGTTTTAGGTGGCTCGATTGAGAGAAACTCTTCCTACAGTCAGAGCAGGAGAAAGGCTTCTCTCCTGTGTGTACTCTCTGGTGAACTATCATAGCCCTTGATGTGGTGAAATTCTTCCCACAGTCAGTGCAGAAATGCAGATTCTCTCCTATATGTAGTTTTAGGTGTATTTTTAGCTTTGATAGAATTGGGAAAATCTCCTCACAATGTGGGCAGTGGTGAGACCTCTTAGCTCTGTGATCTTCCTGCTGTTGCTCTCTGGATGTAGAGAATGTCTCAACATGATCTCCTGTGTGAACATCAGAAGAACCAGTCAGTTGGTGTGATATACAGTACCAGTCAAACGTTTGGACACACCTACTCATTCAAGGGTTTAAATGTATTTTTACTATTTTCTACATTGAATAATGTGAAAACATCAAAACTATGGAATAACACATATGGAATCGTGTAGTAAAAAAAAGTGTTAAACAAATTAAAATATACTTGAGATTCTTCAAAGTAGCCACCCCTTGCCTTGACAGCTTGGCACACTCTTGGCACTCTCTCAACCAGCTTCACCAGGAATGTTTTTCCAACAATCTTGAAGTTCACACACATGCTGAGCAATTGTTGGCTGCTTTACCTTCACTCTGCAATCCAACTCATCCTAAACCAACTCAATTGAGTTACGGTCTGGTGATTGTGGAGGCCAGGTCATCTGATGCAGCACTCCATCACTCTCCTTCTTGGTCAAATAGCCCTTACACAGCCTGGAGGTGTGTTGTGTCATTGTTTTGTTGAAAAACAAATGAGTCCCACTAAGCCCAAACCAGATGGAATGGCGTATTGCTGCAGAATGCTGTGGTAGCCATGCTGGTTACATGTGCCTTGATATCAAAGTAAATCAGACAGTGTCACCAGCAAAGCACCGCCACAACATCACACCTCCTCCATGCTTCACGGTAGGAAATACACATGCGGAGATCATCCAGTCACCTACTCTGCGTCTCACAAAGACACGGCGGATGGAAGCAAAAATCTGAAAGTTGGACTCATCAGACCAAAGGACAGATTTTCACAGGTCTAGTGTCCATTGCTTGTGTTTCTTGGCCCAAGCAAGTCTCTTCTTATTGGTGTGCTTTAGTAGTGGTTTATTTGCATCAATTCGACCATGAAGATCTGATTCACACAGTCTCCTCTGAACAGTTGTTGTTGATGTGTCTGTTACTTGAACTCTGAAGCATTTATTTGGGCTGCAATTTCTGAGGCTGGTAACTCTAATGAACTTATCCCCTGTAGCAGAGGTAACTCTGGGTTTTCCATTCCTGTGGTTGTCCTCATGAAAGCCAGTTTCATCATAGCGCTTGATGGTTTTTTGCGACTGCACTTGAAGAAACTGTCAAAGTTCTTGAAATGTTCCGGATTGACTGAGTTTCCAGTCTTAAATTAATGATAGAATGTAATTTCTCTTTGCTTATTTAGGCTGTTCTTTCCATAATATGGACTTGGTCTTTTACCAAATAGGGCTCTTCTGTATACCACTCCTACCTTGTCACAACACAACTGATTGGCTCAAACGCATAAAGGGAAGATATTACACAAAATAACTTTTACGAAGGCACACCTGTTAATTGAAATTGCATTCCAGGTGACTTCCTCATGAAGCTGGTTGAGAGAATGCCAAGAGTTTGCAAAGCTGTCAAGGCAAAGGGTGGCTACTTTGAAGAATCTCAAGTATATTTTAATTTGTTTAACACTTTTTTTTACTACACGATTCCATATATGTTACTTCAGTTTTGATGTCTTCACTATTATTCTACAATGCAGAAAGGAAATCCCTTCAATGAGTAGGTGTCCAAACGTTTGACTGGTACTGCTGTACATATCAAATGTACCTTTTTACATCGGCAGTTGTCACAAAATGCTTTACAGAAATCCAGCCTAAAAATCACAAAAGAGCAAGCAATGCAGATGTAGAAGCACAGTGGCTATGAAAAACTCCCTAGAAAGCAGGAACCTAGGAAGAAACGAAGAGGAACCAGGCTCAAAGGGGTGGCCGGTCCTCTTCTGGCTGTACTGGGTGACATACACTACATTTTAAAAGTTTGGGGTCACTTAGAAATGTCCTTGTTTTGAAAGAAAGGCAAATTTGTTTGTTGAATAAGATTGATCAGAAATACAGTGTAGACATTGTTAAATGTTATAAATGACTATCATAGCTGGAAATGGCAGATTTTAAAAATGGAATATCCACATAGTCGTACAGAGGCCCATTATCAGCAACCATCACTCCTGTGTTCCAATGGCACGTTGTGTTAGCTAATCCAAGTTTATAATTTAAAAAAGGCTAATTGATCATTAGAAAACTATTTTTTTAAATGATAAACTTGGATTAGCTAACACAACATTCCATTGGAACACAGGAGTGATGGTTGCTGATAATGGGCCTCTGTACGCCTATGTGGGGATATTCCATTAAAAAAATAATAAAACATTTAAAAAACAGTTTCCTGCTACAATAGTCATTTGCAACATTAACAAAAAAGGGGCGTGTCATCCTCCACAAACTATCACAAGGGCTAGTAATGTTAGAGAATTTCCAGTCATCTGGTGTTTTTCAGTACCTATAGTGTTCTCTTTGAATTAGAAAGTAGAATCGATATAAGGTTAAATATTAGACATGTGTAAGCAGAATGAAGGCGGAGCCCATGTGAATGTACAGAGCTGGATCAAAATCGAGTTAACCATTAGAAATGTAAAGAACAGGACATAAGCAGAATCCGTGTGGATGAGGCAAGGTAGATCAACACAGACGTGACTGGTCTGGGCCAGATCTGATCTTGTGAAGGCTACTGGACATGCACATGGGTTAATCATACATAGACAACATCAGCCTGAACTTATGAAGACCTTTGGACAGGAACATTAGCTAATCAGTTATAGGCACCTTTAGACCTGCAGTAGGAGTGTGTGTCACGCCACCAATATAATCTATGCCAAAATGTCTGAGGCAATAAGAAAGGCAGCCATATTAGGGTGGCCAAAGCTAGAAGGAATTAATATTTTACATAAAGTGGAGTGACACTGTTATATATGGGTAAAACTGTATAAAAGCTGAGTACTGAGAATGGAGAATCAGTTCTTCCATGGAATTGCTCGGCTTTGTCACTTTTGTAATAAAGTCTATTTGAATTCACAAGCTCCGGTATCTGAGAAATATATTTTATTCAATATTTCCACGACAGTAACTATACAGACACATTTCATAGACATTTAAAAGAACACTGGCAGTTTGTCTACTTGTTGGCAATACTGGTGTCAAACCATGCAAGTCTGAGTAGCATGAAATTACATCTACCTTCTCATTGAAACAGTTCTACTGCAGTTTTTCATACACAGTGGGAAGTTGGATGAACAAACTTAGAACCTGCTCTTACCATGAGAAACATATGTCCCAATCTTCTCCTCCTCTTCTTCATCTTTAATGTTGACATTCAGCTCCAGTGTTTGACTGCAGTCTTCCAGCTTCACTGATGCCATCTCTGGATCCTCCAGTGCAAACTGGGCTCCACTGTCACAATCAGGACCCAGTGACTGTAGGTTTGGACTCACTGTGGAAGGAGAGAGGCAGGCTGGGTTTGTCCTCATACTTCATTATAGTCTGCCTGTAGTAACAATGACAAACAGGCACCAAAAGTTAATCTTGACAGTTCCTGCACCTTCTTTATTCCCTCAAAATATATTATATTTCTTCTTGTTCAATTGTCAAATTTAGTGCTTGACTTGGACTGAAATAGGTGCCGATACTCATTTTGGGTGACGGTACTGTTTATATTTAGGTGACAGGAGCTCCACAATACTTTTGAGCTAATATTCTATAAAAGAAACGAGCAGAAGCAGTAGAACTTTGAGGTACTGGTACTCAGCTCTGGTGAGCTCCTGTCCAAGTCAAGCACGGATCTCATTTCAATAGATCAGGTAGCTAAGAATTGACAAAACTTTAATTCATTCAAATTAGACAAAGTACACACTTCAAAAATAGCCTACACCGCATAAATGCACGTAATCTATAGTAGATTAAACTCACATTAATACATAAATGATAAAGCATTTAGTACAAGGTTACAGTATGTTTATCGCAACACTATGTACTATTTTCCTGAATTACATTGTCTTCACCATTTCAAATCAAATACTAATCGTAATTACTGTTCACACCATTGTAACATTTATAGATAAAAGATAGAAACAACTTAATGTGTCTGAATATTAGTACACATGTAGAAAACTGATAATCCTTACATTAAGCTTCAAAACTGTAGTGCAACGGTGAAAATGTCTCTCTGCACCTGATTTCTTTAGTTCGTTGACGCAGACCGAGTGGGCGCCGCCATTTGACCAGCTCGTGAATTTTACACAAAACCAAAAACATGCCAAACGAACTCAGAAATCCCAAATAAATGGATTCTTCATTAAATGACCTTGAGGAAATGATGTACATCCATTCAGACAAACCCGAAGTGTCTAGCTATGTGACTATCTATGTGTATCACGTTCACTCGGTTTGACACAAAAATAACACATCAACCCTTTACCAAACGTGATAATACGTTAACGGATGCTACCTAGCATGGGAGGCGCACAGTACTACATAGAGCCATCACTACATGGAACTCTATTCCATAAGTACGCAGTACCATTTTATTTAATTTTAAAAACAGCATCAGCTAATGGGGATTCATAATAAATATTTACAGAGGAGGCGTTCCCTAACATAAATATGCTGATGTGTGCTCGGACGTGCCAATAGGATCTCGCTAGAGTGTGCTTGGCTCTGCCCACAATGACTCATTTCTTCCCATTGGAACCGACCGGTTTAGTTATAAAAAACATGGTGCAACCCTCCGTGCTTTCAGGGGTTATTATGGCCCTACCCCATTATATGAGAAGGGCGGTACTTAATTTGAGCCGGATCTTCCGGCACCTCTCAGTTTTGTAGTCTTTCGTTCTTTGTCAGGATCAGGTAACCAAGCTCTTGTGGCATGAAAAATACATTTCCACTATTTGCAATGTAAAAATCATAATAAAAGCCATCAGTAATTACATTTGGATTCCTCTGCAATTGTCATGCCTCCTAAAAAAAACGTAATGTGAAAACGTGCCTGATATTCTAAGAATTGATTCATGTTGGGCTGTCCCAGGTTTATGCAACATTGTAGCCTATTTAGACCATTGCTGTGGTGAGAGAGAAGCACGCCTGTATCTCTCACAGAACTAAAATGAGATCCACTTTGGATGATCTCTCTCCCACTGTGTTGTTATAATATATATAATAATAATAATAATATATAATATAATATATATATAATAATATAATATAATATATAATATATATAAATAATATATAATAATAATTGTTATAGACATGAGCCAACAACTCATCTCTCCAGCATTGCACTTCATCACTTATTTCCTATAATATTTCTAATACCATCGCTAGAAAACACAGGTTGTAAAGCAAATAGATCCTGCTGAATAGAACATACAAGTTATCAACTTCCAAATAGGTCTATTGAGAGAACAGCATTGTTTTTACAAAGTAAAGCAAGAGGGATAAGCTTTTGTCTGGTGAGTGAGCTGCCCATCATTGGGTGAGTCAGTGAAACTGGAAAGCTTGTTAGGACTATAACTTCCCCCTCTTATTGTACAATGTGTTTCTCCTCACACCTGGCCTAGACTATTGATGGATTAGAGACACGGTCGTTTTTATTGATCTCAGATTCTGTTTGTCAGTGTCAAAGTAGTCTGTCATTTTGGTCATTGAGAGGTATTTTTAAAAATCTGCAAGTCTCCAGCCATATAAAATTATGTAGAACCGCAAGAAATCTGTTTATAAAAGGCCACATTTTTCCAGGACTACAGGCTACAATAAATGTACTCCATGTGTGCAACTTCTGCAATCAGCTCCACACCACTACTCTTTGCCAGTACGCTAAAGCCATGGTAATGCATGCAATGCTTTATTATAACAGGTCTTTTATTTAATGTGTTCTGGTACCTCAGAGCCCCCCAGGTCACCCCCCCTCTTGGGATCACTTTTGGTTCCAGCACCTCCCAATTTACAAATGAAGCACTGGAGAAGTGGGTAGTTGCTGCCCCCTCCTCCGGGACACGTCTCCTTTACATAGAGTTATTCAGGCTGTTGATTGTGGCCTGTGGAATGTTGACCCATTGCTCTTCAATGGCTGTGCGAAATTCCTGGATATTGGAGGGAACTGGAACAAGCTGTTGTTCACATTGATCCAGACCATCCCAAACATGCTCAAAGGGTGACATGTCTGGTGAGTACACAGGCCATCAAAGAATTGGGACATGTTCAGCATTATCAATTGTGTACAGATCCTTGCGACGTGGGGCTGTGCGTTGTCATGCTGAATCATGAGGTGATGGCGGCAGATGAATGGCAGGACAACGGCCTTCAGGATCTTGTCATGTATTGAACACTAACCAAACATCAGTGAGTACCAGATCGAAAGCCTCCTAAGCATGTATTGAGCACTAACCAAACATCAGTGAGTACCAGATCGAAAGCCTCCTAAGCATGTATTGAGCACTAACCAAACATCAGTGAGTACCAGATCCTCCTAGTGAGAGCACTAACCAAACATCAGTGAGTACCAGATAGCCTCCTAAGCATGTATTGAACACTAACCAAACGTCAGTGAGTACCACATCGAAAGCCTCCTAAGCATGTATTGGGGGGGGGGACTACATTCTACCAGTTTCAAATCAACTCAATGAAATTTAAATCAGAAAATGAGCGCTGGACAGCAAAATCAGAGAATTGGAGAGGGAAACTTTTTGAGATAACTCAGTAGAAGTAAACAAGGAATTATTTGCTCTTAAAGCTCAGTATGAAGAACTTTCCACCTCAAAGGCTGTAAACAGCTTAACTAGGCTGAAACAGTCCTATGATCAAGGTGGAAAACCTGGTCAATTGCTGGCCTGGCGCATTTAGAAGTTAAATTCAGACCGAGCCATTCCTGCAATTCATAATTAACAAGGACAATTATCAATAGATCATGTAGAAATAAACCAAACATTTGCTTCCTACTACAACACACTTTACAACTCTGAATCTCCTGAGAACTAATCAGGTATCGATGTTCCCTCTATTTCAGAAGACACTAAATTGTATCTGGAAAAATAATTGGATGGTGTTGAAATATCCGATGCTATTTTCAATAGGAAGGGAGGTAAAGAGGCAGGTCCAGACAGAAGTACATCAGTTCCCTCACTTAACATCAAGCCTGGCTCTTGAAAAATGTACTTATATAGTGAAAAAGAAAGCCCCAGTGTCATAATATTTGGGATCAGTTTTGTGAGTTTTTACAAACCGGTGATTCTAGAAGCATTGGAACTGTAAATCCTCTATTTTTATTGGCTGTAGTTTTTAGAAGTATCTGCATTATCTGCATATTACACTTTTTATTTGGAAATGTTTTGGTTCCCTTCCCCAGATCTGTGCCTCAACATAATCCTTTCATGGAGCTCTACGGACAATTCCTTCAAACTCGTGGCTTGGTTTTTGCTCTGACATGCACTGTCAAATGTGGCACCTTATATAGACAGGTGTGTTCCTTTCTAAATCATATCCAATCAATTGAATTCACCACAGGTGGATTGTCAATCAAGTTGTAAAAACATCTCAAGGATGATCAATGGAAAAAGGATGCACCTGAGCTCAATGTTGAGTCTCATAGCAAAGGGCCTAAATACTTACGTAAATAAAGGTATTTCTGTTTTGAATATTTAATACATCTAAAAAAAACTGTGTTTCCTTTGTGAGGAACATTGGGGCGGCAGGGTAGCCTAGTGGTTAGAGTGTTGTACTAGTAACTTAAAGGTTGCAAGTTCAAATCTCCGAGCTGACAAGGTACAAATCTGTCATTCTGCCCCTGAACAGGCAGTTAACCCACTGTTCCTAGGCTGTCATTGAAAATAAGAATTTGTTCGTAACCGACTTGCCTAGTTAAATAAAAGGTAAAAACATATTTTTCATACATAGTGGGAAGTTGGAACGAACAACAAACTTAGAACCTGCTCTTACCATGAGAAACAGATGTCCCAATCTTCTCCTCTTCATCTTTAATGTTGACATTCAGCTCCAGTGTTTGACTGAAGTCTTCCATCTTCACTGATGCCATCTCTGGATCCTGCAGTGCAAATTGGGCTCCACTGTCACAATCAGGACCCAGAGACTGTAGGTTTGAACTCAGTGTGGAAGGACGGAGTCAGGCTGGGTTTGTCCTCACTGTTGATGTTACAAACCTCAGACTTAATCTGAGTCAGCCAGTAGTAATAAAGAGAAACAGACACAAAAGTTATTGTCTTGACAGTTCTGGCACTTTATTCTCTAAAAATATGGTTTATATTTAGGTGCAGGAGCTCCTCAATACTGTTGAGCTAATTTTCTATAAGAAGAACATGAGCTCAAACAGTAGAATTTTGAGGTGCCGATACTCAGCTCCGGTGAGCTCCTGTCGAAGTCAAGCATTGATCTGATTTCAATAGATGAGGTAGGTAAGCATTGACAAAACATTCATTAATTCACATTAGACAAATTATACACTTTTAAAAAATCAGGCTACACAAATTAAATGCACTTAATCTATAGTAGATTTCCCGAATTCGGATAAACGACACAAAAACCATTTATTACACGGTTGCCTTTTGTTTTAGGCAGCACTATGTAGTATTATCCTGAATAACCGTGTCTTCACTGTATTATTTAAATCTAAACCAATAGTATTACCCTTTCACACAATAGTAACATTTATAGATAAAGATAGAAACAACTTAATGTGTCTGAATATTAGTACACATGTAGAAAATTGATAATATCTGCATGGATCTTTTCACTGTATTCACAGGAATGTCCCTGTATTGATGTGTAATATTGTTATTATTGTTGCAGTAAAAAAAAAAAAAGTCCATTGCCGCAAACCGAGTGGTGCCGCCATTTTACCAGCTCGTGAATTTTATACAAAACCAATAACTTGCCAAACGAATTCAGAAATCTCAAGTAAATATATTCTTTAGAATGTTTACACGTGCTATTACATACCTGTAGTAATACATAGAAACGGACACGAAGATTATCTTCTAGACCGCATCGTTCTAGCGCTTTCTTTATACTGAAGAATGGTGCGCGCCTTCCCGGAACTTCCTGTTCTCCCACTAACACCGTCCGTGCATTCCGGGGTCCCTGAGAATGATGTATTAAATGTATTATTCCAGTTACTAATAAGCACTCACCAATTAAGGAAATTACTGTAAGAACTGTTAAATCTCCTTGGATTGATGAGGAATTGAAAAATGGTATTGTTGAGAGGGATGAGGCAAAAGGAATGGCAAATAAGTCTGGCAGCCCAACTGATTGGCAAATGTACTGCAAATTAAGAAATAATGTGACTAAACTAAATAAAAATAAACTATACTATGAAACAACGATAAATTATATAAAGAATGATAGTAAAAATCTTTGGAGCACATTAAACAAAATTATGAGAAAAAAAGCCAACTCGGCTCCTTCATACATTGAATCAAATGTCTCATTTATCACAAAACCCACTGATATTGCCAAGATAAACAAACTTATGGATGACATGCCAGCAACAAATGCTGACACTACACATCCAAGTATATCTGACCAAATTATGGAAGACAAGAAATGTACTTTTGAATTCCGTAAAGTTGGTAAAAAGAGGTGAAAAAATGATTGTTGTCTTTCAACAATGAGATGCCACCAGGGTCTGACAATCTAGGGCAGCAACCTACTGGTTAGAGGTTGGGGCCAGTAACTGGAAGGTTTCTGGATCAAATCTCTGAGGTGACAAGGTAAGAATCTGTTGTTCTGAACAGGGCAGTTAACCCCCAATAGGCTGTCATTGTAAATAAGAATTTGTTCTTAACTGACTTGGCTCATCAAATAAAGGTTAAAAATGTAGATGGAAAATTACTGAGGATAATAGCAGATGATATTGCCACATCTTCAATTTAAGAAGAAAAAAAACTAGAAAGTGTGTGTCCTCAGGCCTGGAGGGAAGATAAAGTCATTCCGCTACCAAAGAATAGTAAAGCCGCCTTTATTGGCTCAAATAGCTGACCAATCAGCAGCCTGTCAACAAACTTTGGGGAAAAAATATGTTTAAGAAGTACACTCGACACTCAACACTTACACAAATGACTCATGATTGGCTGAGAGAAATTGATGATAAAATGATTGTGGGGGCTGTCTTGTTAGACTTCAGTGCAGCTTTTGACATTATCGATCATAGTCTGCTGCTGGAAAAACGTATGTGGCTCAACTATGTCTCGATATGAATAATGTGGAAATTGAGCAAGTTGAGGTGACTAAACTGCTTGGAGTAACTCTGGGTTGGAAACTGTGATGGTCAAAACATATTGATACAACAGTAGCAAAGATGGGGAGAAGTCTGTCCATAATAAAGAGCTGCTCTGCCTTCTTAACAACACTATCAACAAGACAGGTCCCTACTTTTATCGCACCTAGACTACTGTTCAGTAGTGTGGTCAGGTGCCACAAAGAGGGACTTGGGAAAATTGCAGTTGGTTCAGAACAGGGCAGCACGGCTGGCCCTTAAAAGTAGACGGAGAGCTAACATTAATGACATGCATGTCAATCTCTCATGGCTCAAAGTGGAAGAGAGATTGACTTAATCATTACTTGTTTTTTTAAGAGCTGTTGACACGCTGAATGTTCCGAGCTGTCTGTTTAAAACTTCTTATGGCTGGGGGGCAGTATTGAGTAGCTTGGATGAATAAGGTGCCTAGAGTAAACTGCCTGCTACTCAGGCCCAGAAGCTAAGATATGCATATTATTTGTAAAAAAAAACACCATAAAGTTGCTAAAACTGTTTGAATGATATCTGTGAGTATAACAGAACTCAGATGGCAGACAAAAACCTGAGAAAAAATCCAACCAGGAGGTGGGAAATCTGAGGTTTGTAGTTCTCTTATTTTCCACCATAATTTGCAAATAAATACATTTAAAATCCTACAATGTGATTTTCTGGATTTTTTTTCTTTCATTTTGTCTGTCATAGTTGAAGTGAACCTATGATGAAAATTACAGGCCTCTCTCGTCTTTTTAAGTGGGAGAACTTGCACAATTGGTGGCTGACTAAATACTTTTTTGCCCCACTGTATATCTATAATTCCATGCATAACACTTGTATATTTTATCAATGTTTATTATGAGTATTTCTGTAAATTGATGTGGCTCTCTGCAAAATCACCGGATGTTTTGGAAGCAAAACTTTACTGAACATAACGCGCCAATGTAAACTGAGACTTTTGGATATAAATATGAACTTTATTGAATAAAACATACATGTATTGTGTAACATGAAGTCCTATGAGTGTCATCTGATGAAGATCATCAAAGGTTAGTGATTAATTTTATCTCTATTTCTGCTTTTTGTGACTCCTCTCTTTGGCTCGAAAAATGGCTGTGTTTTTCTGTAACTAGGTGCTGACCGAACATAATCATATGGTTTACTTTCGCCGAAAATCTTTTTGAAATCGGACACTGTGGTGGGATTAACAAGTTTATCTTTAAAATGGTGTATAATACTTGTATGTTTGAGGAATTTTAATTATGAGATTTCTGATGTTTGAATTTGGCGCCCTGCACTTTCACTGGCTGTTGTCAAATTGATCCCGTTTAAGGGATTTCAGCTGTAAGAAGATAAAAATACAAGCACATAGCTAGGAAACCCATGACTACCCCACAAGACATGCCACCAGAGGTCTCTTCACAGTCCCAAGTCCAGAACATACTATGGGACGCGCACAGTACTACATTGAGCCATGATTACATGTAAGTCGCTCTGGATAAGAGCGTCTGCTAAATGACTTAAATGTAAATGTAACTCTATCCCACACCAGGTAACTGATGCCAGCAGTAGAATCAGATTTAAAAAGCAGGTAAAAAATACCACGTTATGGAACAACGGGGACTGTGAAGAGACACACACAAAAGGTACAGACACATGCATACGCACACATTGTGATATTGTTGTATTGTGATATTGAACATTTTGTGTTGTGGAGATGTGGTGGTGTAGGGATGTTATATGATGTACTGTTTTATCTTTAGCTCATTCAGAACAAACATAGTTCACTGTTTCATCTGCTGTTTTTTATATGTAATGTGGATGTGTTGGTGTGTTTGGATCCCAGGAAGAGTAACTAATGGGGATCCCTGATAAAATACACAAATACAAACCACTTCCGCTTATACCACCTTTATATAACACATTTATTCAACTCCAGCTATAACACCTTTTATACCACCTTTATACAATACCTTTACTAAACTCCAGATATACCACCTTTATACAATACCTTTACTAAACTCCAGATATAACACCTTTATGAAACACCTTTACTAAACTCCAGATATAACACCTTTTATACCACCTTTATACAATACCTTTACTAAACTCCAGATATAACACCTTTATGAAACACCTTTACTAAACTCCAGATATAACACCTTTATACAATACCTTTACTAAACTCCAGATATAACACCTTTATGAAACACCTTTACTAAACTCCAGATATAACACCTTTTATACCAGCTTTATACAATACCTTTACTAAACTCCAGATATAACACCTTTATGAAACACCTTTACTAAACTCCAGATATAACACCTTTACTAAACTCCAGATATAACACCTTTACTAAACTCCAGCTATAACACCTTTTATACCACCTTTATACAATACCTTTACTAAACTCCAGATATAGCACCTTTATGAAACACCTTTACTAAACTCCAGATATAACACCTTTATGAAACACCTTTACTAAACTCCAGATATAACACCTTTTATACCACCTTTATACAATACCTTTACTAAACTCCAGATATAACACCTTTATGAAACACCTTTACTAAACTCCAGATATAACACCTTTTATACCAGCTTTATATAAAATTCAAAAGGCACTCACACATCTGAGCAAAATGTTTTGCAGGTGCATGGCAACAGTTGAACAAGATGAATGAAAAAGGAAACTGCACACGGCTCTTGATAGTATCACTGGTATTCAATAAGCGTACGTATCGGCCTCACGGCCTTTGTCAGAGCTTTTGGGAATTGTTTTTAAAATTAGCACCCTTAAGTAGACCTGGCCCCACCCACATCCGTTCACACATCAAAAGGAGTTGGAGGCAAAGGAAAAACAAATAAGTGCTGCCAAATATAACAATATGCACTTTATAAATATTACAAAAGTGTATAAATAAGACCTATTAAACACGTCTGTAAAACCACACTGAGGACATTCAGCAAGTTTTCATGAATCATTGGGTACATCATATGAAAAACATCATAGTAATCTTCAGTAGGCACATAATTCATGTTGAAATTCACAACATAACATACACAGGCATTTCATCATTAAGTCCTTTAGGAGATAATGTCTGGAGGGTGAAAATCCCAAAACATTCTCTTTTACTCAGAGTATTATTAATATCACCTCCCCTGTCTGACTTCTTAACTTTCTCTATGCCACAAAATCTAAAAGGGAGAAATGTCCTGCTTGAGATCATTAAAATGTACTGCGACTGGATATAATCCCTGTCGTTTCTCCTGATTTAACTTTTATATTCACTAGTTCTCTGTTTGAGAGAGCGGGAGGTTTTACGGACATAGCAGAGCCCACATGGACATGTAATAATGTAAATACCATGGGTGGTGGAACACGTAATAATGTCATTTATTTGGATTTTCACCCTCCAGACATTACAACAGTCTGACCCTCCATATAGTCTTGGGCATATATTGAACTCTAACAAAGGGGCCGTGGAAAAGGTCTGTTGAAATGAGTACTGTAATGGTGTAGAGAAAGGTAACACAAGCTTCCTCTCTGGTTCCATTATCCAATAGATAGATAGTGGGTCATTCTTGAATTGAATGGGAAATATTGTCTCTGGACTTTGGAACCTAATAAAACACTGTTATTTTAAAAAAGTTATATGAAATGAGTCTGTAGTTTCTAAATGATAGTGAGTGGAGGATGATATGAAATGAGTCTGTGTAGTTACTAACCCTTGTGATAGTGAGTAGAGGATGATATGAAATGAGTCTATGTAGTTACTAACCCTTGTGATAGTGAGTGGAGGATGATATGAAATGAGTCTGTGTAGTTACTAACCCTTGTGATAGTGAGTAGAGGATGATATGAAATGAGTCTGTGTAGTTACTAACCCTTGTGATAGTGAGTGGAGGATGATATGAAATGAGTCTGTGTAGTTACTAACCCTTGTGATAGTGAGTAGAGGATGATATGAAATGAGTCTGTGTAGTTACTAACCCTTGTGATAGTGAGTGGAGGATGATATGAAATGAGTCTGTGTAGTTACTAACCCTTGTGATAGTGAGTGGAGGATGATATGAAATGAGTCTGTGTAGTTACTAACCCTTGTGATAGTGAGTGGAGGATGATATGAAATGAGTCTGTAGTTACTAACCCTTGTGATAGTGAGTGGAGGATGACACGCCCCTTTTTAGCTTTCAACTCTTACCCACTTTTAGAATAGTTTTATTCCCCTTTTGTGTTGTACAGTCTACTGATATGAATACATACACTACCAGCCTACTGATATGAATACATACAGTACCAGCCTACTGATATGAATACATACAGTACCAGCCTACTGATATGAATACATACACTACCAGCCTACTGATATGAATACATACAGTACCAGCCTACTGATATGAATACATACACTACCAGCCTACTGATATGAATACATACAGTACCAGCCTACTGATATGAATACATACAGTACCAGCCTACTGATATGAATACATACAGTACCAGCCTACTGATATGAATACATACAGTACCAGCCTACTGATATGAATACATACAGTACCAGCCTACTGATATGAATACATACAGTACCAGCCTAGTGATATGAATACATACAGTACCAGCCAACAGTTTGGACACACCTACTCATTCAAGGGTTTTTCTTTATTTTTACGATTTTCTACATTGTAGAATAATAGTGTTGTCATCAAAACATATGAAATACACACATGCAATAATGTATTAACCAAAAAAAGTGTTAAACAAATCTAAATATATTTTATATTCTTCAAAGTAGCCACCATTTGCCTTGATGACAGCTTTGCACACTCTTGGCATTCTCTCAACCAGCTTCAAGAGGTATTCAGTCACCTGTAATGCATTTCAATTAACGTGTGTGAATTAGTGGAATTTCTTTCCTTCTTAATGTGTTTGAGCCAATCAGTTGTGTTGTGACATGGTAGGGCTGGGATACAGAATATAGGCCTATTTGGTGGCAAATACACCTCAATTAAACCATTTGTAACAGAATTTGAGTTAGTCCAGCATTAAGCTTTCCTTTCAACACCATGGAGTGAATCCTTACCACTGCTACACCTGGCTATTGGCCACCGGAGTCTCGTCTGGCAGCCTAACAGGTAATTCAGCCTCATTTACTGCTGATATGACTGACTTGCTTAAACAAATGTGGTTTCTACTGACTCGTTGTGGATTTGTGTAAGTCGATAAGAACCTTCTAGTTCAATAAAGGTTAAATAATAATAATAGAATATGTACATGGTAAAATCACCACTGTAAAACACACAAGGTGTTCACTCTTTAGGTCCACCTTCCTTTCTGTGTCGGACTCCAGCCTCATGTCTGGGGTGGAACATCTACTTCTGAAAGCACCATGCTTAGATTCATAATGACATCTCAGATTGAACTGACACACTGCAAACAAGACACACTGGTTTGAAAGGACAGAAATATGATTAATATATTTTAACAGAACAGGTAGGACTATTAATTTAGACATAGGTGATTTTACCACTGTAATCAGACCAACATTATGTTATGGTCATTGAATTGTTTCCCACTAACCACGTGTTAAATGTGTAGTGTAGCCTACACTGTGTAGGACTATGAATTGGGAAGCTATAGGCTATTTGTTAATAGGCTAATTATGTTCTGGCCCGCAGACTAGCTACAAGCCCAGCAACAAATTGACTGGAGGTCAAACCTAGTTACCAACCCACATTGTATATTGTCAATTCAATTTCCCCCATCATCACAATTTGTAAGTCGCTCTGGATAAGAGCGTCTGCTAAATGACTTAAATGTAAATCACAATACAGATAATTCAAATGTGTGGTTATAGTGCTAAACTTGAAGGACTCATTGTCTATGTGAATTGAAATTATATTGTTCCCCACCAGTGCCCTCAGAAGAGGAAACAACAATACAATGTAGTCTAACAACATCTCTCTCAAACAGCACAGATGTGATTCACTGTAGAAGCACTGGTCCTCTTACATTTTAATTCCAGGTTACATATTACAATATTTAAAGCCATATCAGATGGTCTGTTCTGACCATAACAGTCACACCAAGCATAGGGTTGGTTGGTATAAGATTGAAATGGGTGAATAATGTACCTATGAAAACCCTATGAAATAGTTCCCCAATACCATCTGATGTATATATTTAATGTATTACATGAATGGTGACCACAACCCTTCCAACAATACATTTAAATCATGTTTTACTGTGATTGTTTCCACCCTGCTGAATGTATTCAATGTATTCCATTTCAAATGTGTCTCCCAGTGCAGCTTTACTTCCAGGCTATTATGACACATCTGGCAGTTTCTTCTATGTTTCTGGGTCCAGTACAATAAAAAACATACATATTTTTGGTCACTACCATTCCACGAAAATAACATGCTATATTTTCTTTATTGTACTACAATCCTTCATTTTTGTAAGGGCTGTTCTTCACATCAGGGTGCTGCTGCAGGTTCTCTGCGTCTCTTGACCATGTCAGGCAGCCGGGCACAAAGATCAAGACGCCTCTCCACTTCCCTCCATTAGTTATTCATCAAGCTGATAATACATCACTCCAGATAGACACAAGCAAAAACTCTTGCATAAATGTAGCAGCCTAAACACCTAATCATTAGTGATGTGACATGCTGTATTACATGGAAACTGTAGGCTACTAACAACAGCAGCTACATAGTCTAGTTTACTATGGTCCTGTCCCTCTGACCAGGGTAAACAAAGTGGTAATGTTGTGTATTGTATATACAGTATGTCACTTCAAACAGTTTATTT
Organism: Oncorhynchus gorbuscha; assembly: GCF_021184085.1. Classification (NCBI taxonomy): domain Eukaryota; kingdom Metazoa; phylum Chordata; class Actinopteri; order Salmoniformes; family Salmonidae; genus Oncorhynchus; species Oncorhynchus gorbuscha. The sequence goes on along the minus strand of NW_025746189.1, from coordinate 81,574 downwards.
CATTTAAGAGAAAAAAAAGTGGTTGCCCAACATTTTATTTTATTTTTACCTTTAAAAAGTTAAGAACAAATTCTTATTTTGAATGACGGCCTAGGAACACTGGGTTAACTGCCTGTTCAGGGGCAGAACAACAGATTTGTACCTTGTCAGCTCGGGGGGTTTGAACTTGCAACCTTCCGGTTACTAGTCCAACACTCTAACCACTAGGCTACCCCGCCGAACATAAATTCATCTACAAATATTTTTCATTACAATCTTGTCACTTAGCAGATGCTCTTATCCAGAGCAACTTACAGGACAAATAAGAGTTAATTGACTTGCTCAAGGGCACAATGACCGATTTTACACCTAGTCGGCTTGGGATTCAAACCAGCAACCTTTCAGTTACTGGCCCAACACTCTTAACCGCTAGGCTACCTGCCACCAGATCAATTAACTTCAACACAGTTATTCAAATACATTCATCATCAATGACTAAAATAATAAATCTAGTATTAAAAGACAATTTTAATAAACACAAGTAGATTCATACTGTTTAAACAAAAGTTGAGTAGTATTAAATAATCGCCCCAAACAAATGCTTAAAAGTGATCATCACACCATCTTTATCTGATATACATTGTGTACAAAAACCCTTCCTAATATTGAGTTGCACCCCCCCTTTGTCCTCAGAATTAGCCTCAATTTGTCTGGACTATCCAAGGTGTTGAGAGCATTCCACAGGGATTCTGGCCCAATGCTTCCCACAATTGTGTCTAGCTGGGAGCGGATCTCTACTGCGAATAGCTTGTTCCATCTCCTGCCACAGATGAACACTTGTATTGAGATCTGGTGACTCGTCAGGCCACTGCAGTAAACTGAATTCACTGTCATGTTCTTGGAACCATTCCTGGACAAGCCTTGTGGCATAATCCTGCTGAAGAAATCTATTTGCAGATGGAAAAACTGCTGCAGTGAAGGGAGGCACCTGATTGGCAATGATGTATAAATATCCTGTGGTATTCAAACATTGCTCAACTTTAATCAAGGGGCCCAATGTGTGTCCTGAAAACACACCCCAACCATCACACCACCAGCCTGCATTGCTGACACACGGTATGGATGCATGCAGTGGTGTAAAGTACTTGAATACAAACTCCACACCATCACCACCAGCCTGCAAAGATGACACGAGGCATGATGGATGTGCTCGTGGTTTCCTGCATACCCTAGTCCTCCCATCAGCATGACACCGCAAGAACAGGGATTCATCAGGCCAGGCAATGTTTTTCAAATTCTCCAGCATCCATATCATATCTTAGCCCACTCCAACTGCAGTCTCTTGTTTTCTGCTGAAAGCTAATGGGGATCCATAATAAATCCATAATAAAAAAAAGATCATTAAGGATGATAGTTTTCAGCTGGGTTCACCCATGTCATGGAAAGAGCAGGCGTCTCTTCATGTTTTGTACACTCTGTACATGTTGTGTCTACCAGCTCATTCCCACGGAAAACTGCAGAGAGAAGCAGTACCACCCAGTCAACAACTCCATTGTGAGACTCCTCACAGAGGATATTCAACCCTAAGGCCAAATCCAAGGCCATCTCAATGTCTTTACAGTAGAAGCTAACAAAACACACCAAAACTGACAAGGTGCTCACTGATCAGTAAAGTAAAGAGAGGATAATATACATACTATAATGCTCCCTCTCCTCTGCACAGTTCTCTCACAGTGAGAAACAATAGGATTACAGTGTTCTACACTTTCTTCATTTGATCCAATTCAACGTTGCCAATTATTTTATGAGATGAGAATTAAGTGGAGTGTCAAATCATAGCTGGTCTGAGAGAACTGATGAGGTTTCTCTCCTTTATGTATACATTGGTGTCGTTTTAAGTGGCCCAATCTGTAGAATCTCTTCTCACAGTCAATGAATGCAGTGATAAGGCTTCTCTCCTGTGTGTACACGTTCAAGTCATTTTAAGTGGCACAGAAGATAGAAACTTGACGCACAGTCAGAGCTGATGTAAGGCTTCTGTAGTAGCAGAATCAGAATTAGTTAGGTAACATTGATAAATAAGAGGTTGTAGTTACATAATAATGCTTATGTGAGATATGTCATTATAATGTCTTCTTTTGGATAATACTGTTTGCGGTGATCCCTTCTCTGCCAGGGTTTAGTCACATTGGGCCCCAGAGAGGGGAGAGGTCAGGCCTGTCTTCTTATGGGAATGTGTCTAACTATTTACATGTCCTCCCTGAGGTTGCCCTTATCTTGAGTTAGTATATGACCTAAGAGGCTCACTGTCTTTTCTGATCTTGTCCAGGAGGGTGTGTATTTGATATATGCCATTGGATGAGGTATTGTTTTTGGTTCTAAGTGGGAGCAAGAACAAGATAAGAACTTAGTTTAGGAGACCAAACTGAACGATAATTTATAGCCAATGCTGTCTGTCTATGTGTGTCTTTGCTATAAAAGATCTCAGTTGCCAATATGTAAGCACTCTCAGAGAATTCATTTATAGACACTGAATTGATCTGAGAGTCACAGGGCTATGGTGACGCTCATATAATTAAAGATGGACTTTATGATAACTCTGACTTGTGTGTGGTTTGCTCTCTCGTGATTTGGTAATACAGGAAATTTCCACGACACTTCTCTCCTATGTGTGCTCTTTGATGACCTTTAAGCTCAGCTGTTGTTTTAACACATTTTCCACAGTCAGATCAATGGTCCTTTCTGTTGACCTTGGTGTCTTTTTAAGGTGCTTAGTCGAGAAAACTTCTTTCCACAGTCGGAGCAGGAGTAAGGCTTCTCTCCTGTGTGTGTTCTCTGATGACGATTTAGCTCAGTTGATGTTGTGAAGCATTTTACACAGTCAGAGCATACGTAAGGCTTCTCTCCTGTATGCATACGTTCATGTGATTTTAAGTTGCTCAGTAGAGAGAACCTCTTCCCACAGTCAGAACAGGAGTAAGGATTCTCTCCTGTATGTATACGTACATGTGCTTTTAAGTTGCTCAGTTGAGAGAAACTCTTTCCACAGTCAGAGCAGGAGTAAGGCTTCTCTCCTGTGTGTGTTCTCTGATGACGTTTTAGCTCAGTTGATGTTGTGAAGCATTTTACACAGTCAGAGCAGGAGTAAGGCTTCTCTCCTGTATGTATGCGTTCATGTCGTTTTAAGTTGCTCAATAGAGAGAAACTCTTTCCACAGTCAGAGCAGGACACAGGCTTCTCTCCTGTGTGTGTCCGTTCATGCACTCTCTGATGAATGATCAGAACCTCTAATGTTGTGAAATTCTTCCCACAGTCAGTACAGGAATACAGATTCTCTCCTGTGTGTATTTTTAGGTGTATTTTGAGCTTTGATAGAAATGGGAAAATCTCCTCACAATGTGGGCAGTGATGAAATCTCTTAGCGCTATGATCTTCCTGCTGTTGCTCTCTGGATGCAGAGAATGTGGCAACATGGTTTCCTGTGTGAACAACATCAGAAGAACTAGTCAGTTGGTGGACAAACTTACTCATTCAATGGTTTTTCTTTATTTTTACGATTATCTACATTGTAGAATAAGTGAAGAAATCGAAACTATGAAAGTGAAACTATGAAAGTGTTGAAAGTGTTAAAATAAATCTAAATATATTATAGATTCTTCAAAGTAGCCACCCTTTACCTTGATGACCGCTTTGCACACTTGGCATTATCTCAACCAGCTTCACCTGGAAGGCTTTTCCAACAGTCATGAAGGAGCTCCCACTTCTGCTGAGCACTTGTGTTGGCTGCTTTTCCTTCACTCTGCAGTCCAACACATCCTAAACCATCTCAATTGGGTTGAGGTCGGGGGATTGTGGAGGCCAGGTCATCTGATGCAGCACTCCATCACTCTCATTCTAAGTCAAATAGCCCTTACACAGCCTGGAGGGGTGTTTTGGGTCATTGTCCTGTTGAAAAACAAATGAGTCCCACTAAGCCCATACCAGATGGGATGGCATATTGCTGCAGATTGATGTGGTAGCCATGCTGGTTAATAAATCACTGAGTGTTACCAGCAAAGAACTCCACCATCACACCTCCATGCTTCACGGTGAGAACCACACATGCAGAGATCATTCATTCACCTACTCTGCATCTCACAAAGACACAGAATTTGGAACCAAAAATCTGAAATTTGGACTAATCACACCAAATTACAGATTTCCCCTGGTCTAATGTCAATTGCTCGCGTTTCTTAGCCCAAGCAAGTCTCTTCTTATTGGTGTCCTTTAGTAGTGGTTTATTTGCATCAATTCGACCATGAAGGCCTGATTCACAGTCTCCTCTGAACAGTTGATGTTGATGTGTCTGTTACTTGAACTCTGAAGCTGGTAACTCTAATGAACAGCAGAGGTAACTCTGGGTCTTCCTTTCCTGTGGCAGTCCTCGTGAGAGTCAGTTTCATCATAGCGCTTGATGGTTTTTGCAACTGCGCTTGAAGAAACTTTCAAAGTTCTATGAAATGTTCCGGAATTGATTGACCTTCATGTCTTAAAGTAACGGACTGTCATTTCTCTTTGCTTATTTGAGCTGTTCTTGACATTATATGGCCTTGCTCTTTTACCAAACAGGGCTCTTCTGTATACCAGCCCTACCTGGTCACAATACAACTGATTGGCTAAAACGCATTAAGGAAAGAAATTCCACAAATTAACTTTCAACAAGGCACGCCTGTTAATTGAAATGCATTCCAGGTGACTTCCTCATAAAGCTGGTTGAGAGAACGCCAAGAGTGTGCAAAGCATTCATCAAGGCAAAGGTTGGCTACTTTGAATAATCTCACTTTTTTGGTTACTACATGATTACACATGTGTTACTTAAAGTTTGTTTTCGCTTATATTACAATGTAGAAAATAGTAAAAATAAATAAAACCTTGGAATAAGTAGGTGTCCAAACCTTTGACAGGTACTGTCCATGTCAATCAAATGTATTTTATAAACACTTTTTACATCAGCAGTCACAAAATGCTTTACAGAAACTCAGCCTAAAACACCAATGAGCAAACAATGCAGGTGTAGAAGCACAGCGGCTCGGAAAAGTTAGAAAGAAACACAGAGAGGAACCAGGACCAAAGGGGTGGCCAGTCCTCTTCTGGTTGTACTTAGAGACATATGTATTCATATCAGTAGGTTGTACAATACAGGGGAATAAAACTATTCTAAAAGGGGGTAAAAGTCATAAATGAGGCTTATCATCCTCCACTCACTATCACAAGGGTTAGTAACTACACAGACTCATTTCATAGAACTTTAAAACACTGGCAGATTGTCTACTTCACTTCTTTAGTCTACTAATAAAACAAATGCTGACAATACTGGTGTCAAACCATGCAAGTCTTAGTAGCATGAAATAACATCTACTTTCTCATTGAAACAGTTCATCATGAAACAGCTCTACTGCAACTTTTCATACACAGTGGGAAGTTGGAATGAACAACAAACTTAGTTAGATAGAACCTGCTCTTACCATGAGAAACAGATGTCCCAATCTTCTCCTCCTCCTCCTCTTCTTCATCTTTAATGATGACATTCAGCTCCAGTGTTTGACTGCAGTCTTCCAGCTTCACTGATGTCATCTCTGGATCCTGCAGTGCAAACTGGGCTCCACTGTCACAATCAGGACCCAGTGAATGAATATAGGTTTGGACATAGTCTGGAATGAGAGAGGCAGGCTGGTTTGTACTCACTATTGATGTAACCGGTCTCAGACTTAATTCTAGTCGTCCTGTGGTAACAAAGAGACACAAAAGTTATTGTCCTGACAGTTCTGGCACTTTCTTTATTCTCTAAAAATATATTATATTTCTTCTTGTTCAATTATCTAATTCAGTACTTGACTTGGACTGAAATAGGTGCCGGTACTGTTTATATTTAGGTGCAGCAACTCCACAATACTGTTGAGCTAATATTCTAGAAGAGGAACATGAGTTCAAACAGTAGAAATTTGAGGTGCCGGTACTCAGTCAAGCAATGATCTCATTTCAAAAGATCTGGTAGCTAAGCATTGACAACAAAACATTACGTAATTCAAATGAGACAAAGTACAAGCTTTAAATTAGACTACACAATGTAAGTGCACTTAAACCATAGTAGACTCCACAAATTCACATACAGTGGGGCAAAAAAGTATTTAGTCAGCCACCAATTGAGCAAGTTCTCCCACTTAAAAAGATGAGAGGCCTGTAATTTTCATCATAGGTACACTTCAACTATGACAGACAAAATGAGAGACAAAAAATCCAGAAAATCACATTGTAGGATTTTAAATGTATTTATTTGTAAATTATGGTGGAAAATAAACATTTGGTCAATAACAAAAGTTTATCTCAATACTTTGTTATATACCCTTTGTTGGCAATGACAGAGGTCAAACGTTTTCTGTAAGTCTTCACAAGGTTTTCTTTATTCTGAAGAATGGTGCCTGCCTGGAACTTCCTGTTCCCCCACTACCGCAGTGCAGCTACAGAACAATGAGACAGATATTTCACCAGATGTATAAATGTGAAGGATCCGCTTAGCGTTTCCACTCACTACCAAATATGGTGGTGAGAGGAAGCCCACTGGCCGGCAGTGGGAGAAGATTGAACGAGATGGATTTTGGCCGACATTCTGCAAATGTTCTAAATCGATGAAACACCTGATTTTAATACAGTTCTGTTTCCAAAACAAAAATATTTTATGAACAGAGTGGACTAAGATCTGTAGACTTATATTTTATGAACAGAGTGGACTAAGATCTGTAGACTTATATTTTATGAACAGAGTGGACTAAGATCTGTAGACTTATATTTTATGAACAGAGTGGACTAAGATCTGTAGACTTATATTTTATGAACAGAGTGGACTAAGATCTGTAGACTTATATTTTATGAACAGAGTGGACTAAGATCTGTAGACTTTACCATTTGCAACAGTTTTAAATAATTGCGTAATTTAGAAGGAACGTAAAAGCGAATTGAGTTATTGCACACGAGCGATTCACAGAAGATTTCCCTAACAGAAACGTGCAGATGTGTTGTATAACGCACCAGTAGGATCTCGCCGACTCCTGCTTGGCTCTGCCCACTATGACTGATCTGTTCCCATTGGAAACGACCAGCTGTGGTCTAATCTTGGATTAGTTGTAAAAATAAAAAAAACTTGTACAATTGTCCATTCATTCAGGGAGTGAGCTGCACATCATTGGGTGAGTCAGTGAAACTGGAAAGCTTGATTAGGACTATAACTTCCCCCTCATATTGTACAATGTGTTTCTCCTCACACCTGACCTAGACTATTGATGGATTAGAGACAAGGTTGTTTTTATTGATCTCAGATTCTCAGTTTGTCAGTGTCAAAGTAGTCTGTCATTTTGGTCATTTGAGAGGTATTAAACCTGGACGACGCGGCGCAGAATTGGCCCAGAGTTGTCCGGGTTTGGCAGTCATTGTAAATAACAATTGGGTCTTAACTGACTTGCCTAGTTAAATAAATAAAATAATAATTTACCTTTTAAGATTCTGTGAAAGTATCCAGTCATCTAAAATTGCATGCCATTTGTTTTTAAAAGGCCCCATTTTTCCTGAACTCTAGGCTACAAAAAATGAACAACTTCCGCAAGTGGCTCCACACCTCTGCTCTTTGCCAGAACGCTAAAGCCACGATAATGCATGCAATAATTTATTATAAAGGTATTTTATTTAATGTGTTCTGGTACCTCAGAGCCCGCCCAGGTCACCCCCCCCCCCCTCTTGAGATCACTTCTGGTTCCAGCACCTCCCAATTTACACATTAAACACTGGAGAAGTGGGTAGCTGCTGCTGCCTCCTCTGGGACACATCTCCTTTACATAGAGTTATTCAGGCTGTTGATTGTGGCCTGTGGAATGTTGTCCCACTCCTTTTCAATGGCTGTGTGAAATGCCTGGATATTCGCAGGAACAGGAACAAGCTGTCGCAGACATCGATCCAGAACATCCCAAACATGCTCAAAGGGTGATGTAGAAAAGGCCCATGGAGTTGGTGGAATACTCCTTTAATTAATTGCCATTTACTCAGCTGGGCCAGGGGCGCTTTAATTAGGTCAGGTGGAAATGTCCTACAGATCTCAACTCCATAAAAGGAGGAAATTGCCATCGCCTGATCTCGCTGCTTTCTCTTCCCTAAATCCATCTGATCCAGAAGTTCTGTGCGTCCATGAATCCACGTAAGTCCACCGACTCTTACCTTTCATCTGAATGATCTGTGGTGATCGGGAGAGTGGGCCATTCAGTTATTGTTTATAGTTATCACCATGAGCGCGGCTTGGAGCGCACGCTTCAAACATATTGTGTAATGTGAATTGTTAATAATGACTGCTATGATTTGATCTTTGATTATGAATTTGATTGTATACATGTTATTTGTTTCCTTTGTGATGCAGCACAGACTACCAGTAAATATACCACTTTATGGTTAAAGGAATTCCTGCCTCAGTCTCATACATTCCTCTGTCACCTGACACGTGACCACCTGTTCACCTTCACTGTCAGTCATCCTACCTGTCCAGCAACCCACACAGATTCCACTAATCTTTCAATGGTCCTTTGAGCCGGATGATGACTGAACCAAAGACAGGTGAAAAGGAAATGGAGGCGGAGAGGGAAGAATTGTCTCCACTGGAAGGAAGAAGAGAGGAGGAGAGAGCAGCTGAGGGAAAGGTCTTGGAACAAAGGAAATATCCAGGAGCTAAGCCTAAAGCAACAAAGGCTTCATCCTCAACTAGGCAAGCACCTGGTTATCTTAAGGACTATGTGGTCGAGGTTCCGACATCAAAGGGCAAGCCCACCAGAGCTCAAAGAGTTGATGGATCAACTATATGTTTCAGCCATCAACCATCCCCTCTGAGCCAAGGACCGGAAACTGCTTTGGAGCAGGAAAGTGGTCTACGTGAGGAACCTATGGAAGAGGTAACTCCCACTACACAGGTCGACCAGCTTCCAGAGGCAGGCTCCGCTCACCCCTTAACTAATGGGAAATCGTCGAAGCACTCTAGACGGAGTGGGAGTTCGACCAGTGGATACCCCTTTGGAAGTGGCCATGGCAGCCGCCATTCACTAGCCCTCAGCAATTCACAGAACGCTGTCCTACAAGAGAGGATGAAACTATTAGCTTTGGAGGAAATTGAGCGTCAGATTGAGGAGGAACGACAGGCTGACGAACGATGTCACCAATTGGATGTGCAGGCCCGTAGAGCTCTACAGGAAAGGGAATTCATTGCCAAGGACCTGGCACAGCAGCGACGGCACCGTCAAGCCAGAAGGGAATTAGAGGAGGCACGGATGGTCTCATCCTTCCTGGAGAGGAACGAACAGGGAGTTGACCTGACCACCCCTCCACATGGACCTGAACTGTCTGCCTTTCTTTCCCAATCTGCCCCTCTGGTACAGCATGGCACACAGTCCTCGGAGGCTCCGGGGTCAACAGCCAACACGGAGCACGGGAGACGGGCCGCTCCGCCAACGCCCTCTATGCCAGTGACACAAGTTAGCATTCCTCCATCTGGACAAAGCATCACTCCTTCGCCTTTCCGCCACCACCAACCAAGGCAAATCGTTCCTTTCATCCAGGGCCAGGCCAGTCCTCAAACAACAGGTCGGAGGGCTCTCGCCCAATTCCGGCTGCCACAAATGGTGGGTCTGGGACAGTAGGTGACCGGCCCAATGAGGCCACAGTGGGCTCATCAGAAGTCCCGGGTTTATCCTTCACGCAACCAGAAGAGGGAGCCAACATTATGAAACTTCTAGTAGCCTCAGCCTATGGAATTCCCAGACCCAAACTGCCATACTTTGAAAACGGAAAGGAGAGTGAATTTGTCCTTTTGGAAATGGCATTGGAGAGTCTACTGGGTATTCACGGTCATCTGTCAGAACGCTACAAATACCAAGTACTAATGGATCATTTGCGGTTTCCCAGTGCATACAGGCTGGCCCAATCATTTATGCACTCCGCAACACCATACACTGCAGCTCTCCAGGCCCTGAAGGCGAGATATGGTGAGCCACGTCAGCTAGTCCAGAATGAACTAAACAACATCCTGAACACGTCTCCAATTAAAATGGGAGACCATGCTGCCTTCCAAGAATTCTCCCTGGCAGTCCAATCCCTGACCTCGATGCTCCAATCCGTTGAAGGAGAAGACGGGAACGAGCTTAAATGTGGCTCCCACGTGGACAGGCTTCTCAGCAAACTTCCAGTGTACCTCAGAGACAGTTTCATTGAACATTGTTTGAATAAGGGCATCCTGAAAGAGGGCTCGAGAAGCACCTATGCTCTCAGAGACCTGGCCACATGGTTGGAGGTGAAGGCAAAGGCGAAGAGCATCGCTCACCAGGCCACAATCTCCGCCATAGCCATAGGGGGAAGGAAGGAGTTTGAACGCCAGCAGGGACAGAAAAGACCAAATCCCACTACCATGTACTTAAATAGTGAGGCCGGGAGGAACCCGGGAAGAAGACCCCTCTCAAGAGCAAGAACATCAAATTCCAGCCTTACTGCCCATATTGCAATAGTAAGGGGCACTTCCTTGGCTCATGCCCCAGAGTAAAAAAGCTCACTCAAACTCAATTGAAGGCCTGGATCACTTCAGGCGAGCGATGCTACAAGTGTGCCCGTAGCCATAAGGTGGAGACCTGCACATTGAGGAAACCCTGCAACCGCTGTAAAGAAATCCATCTCACCGTGTTGCATGATCTATTTCCCCAAGCAAAGAAGGAGCAGAGTATGCTCATGGTAGGAGCTGCAAAGGAGCTGTATCTCGACCAGCAGAACCGGTCTCCAAGGGTCATGTTGAAGGTGGTCAAGGTCACTCTGCAAAGTGAAGGGAGAAGCATTGATACATTCGCCGTTCTAGATGATGGGTCAGAAAGAACAATCATTCTCACAGCGGCCACCCGTCAGCTTAACCTGGAAGGGACCCCGAGACCCTTAATCTCAGAACGGTGCGACATGATGTTATCCAAATGAAAGGCTCTGCTGTAACCTTTAGCATTTCACCTTCAGGAAACAGGGACGTGGCCTATAACATCACCAATGCCTTCACGGCAGATGGCTTGAATCTCGCAGAGCACTCCTGCCCGGTAAGTGTTCTACAGAAACAATATCCTCATCTACGAGGATTGCCTCTTCCTAACCTGGCCAGAGTAGCACCACTTATCCTGATTGGGTCAGACCACCCACATCTCGTCACCCCGACTGAGCCTATACGAGCTGGACCAGAAGGAGGACCCATTGCTGTCCATACATCCTTGGGTTGGGCTGTGCAAGGTCCATCCCATCTACTTCTCTCCACCCAAGCTGTACAGTCACAGCAAGTCCTCTTCACCAGAAGCAATCCAGATGCAGCCACTGACCTCCTTCGGAATGTTGAGATGCTATGGAAGATGGACACCTTCTCCAACCAGAAGCTACAGGAGGTCACTCGCTCAAAACATGACTCCTATGCATTAGACCTCCTGGAGAAGAGGACCACCACCACTGAAATGGATGGCGTTCGCAGGTATGCAACCCCACTGCTACAGGGTGCCCAACCATCCTCCTCTGGCAACCACGACACGGGCTGTACTCCCACTACTGCGTGGAACAGAGCGACGCCTGGTGAAGAATCCTGAGCTTGCAGAAGTTCATAACCGAGAGATTCATAACCTTATGGAGGCAGGCCACACCCATGTCTCCTTTGTCATGGCCAGGTCCAGGGTCGCACCCAAGAAGCAGTTGTCAATGCCTAGGCTGGAACTCAGTGCTGCCCTTTCCGGAGCCCAGTTGGCCTCTACCTTGCGAGCCGAGCTCACCTTGCCAATCCAAAGGATCATCTACTGGAGTGATTCGACCACTGTATTGACATGGCTCAAGTCGGAGTCCTGCAGGTATAAGGTGTTTGTCGGGACTCGCATTGCGAAATCCAAGACCTAACAGAAGTCCAGGACTGGAGGTATGTTGATAGCATAAACAATCCTGCTGATGACATTACTAGAGGTAAAACCCTTAAGGAATTGGCTAAACCCCATCGCTGGAGCTTGGGACCACCATTCTTGTCCCAACCAGAGAACGAGTGGCCGACAGCCCCCAGGCGTGCGGCCCCTCCGCGACCGACTGAAGCTCATGAGTTAAGGAAGTCTGCCCAATGCTACAGCATTTCTACGGAACCAACAACGGCTCTCCCTGACCTAACACAATCCCAAACACTGCCGGATCTGATCACAGCCACAAACCAGACCTCAGATGGGGTGGCTTCTATACCTACCTCCCTCGCGGCAGAGACACTACTCCTCCAGCAAGCACAAGCAGTTAGCTTCCCTGAGGAGTTCAAAGCTCTGAAAGCCGGTAGGGAAGTGGCTAAGGGCAGCCGTCTTCTCTCTCTTGCCCCAGAATATGATCCAATCCTTGGAGTGATCAGAGTAGGAGGAGGCTGCGCCAAGCGGAGGTTTTGGACCCAGATGCTATCCACCCAATTATCCTCGACTCCAGACACCCTCTTACCAGGCTCCTCATCAAGAGTTATGATGAGCGGCTTCTCCACCCAGGGCCAGAGAGGGTCTATGGGGAGATGAGGCGGAAGTACTGGATAATTGGAGGACGAGGAGCCATTCGTAAGCACCAATACGCCTGCGTAGAATGTCAGAGATGGCGGGCCGGAGCTACGGTGCCCAAAATGGCAGATTTACCCCCTGCTCGCTTGCGCCTCCTTAAACCACCCTTCTGGTCAACAGGAGTAGATTGCTTCGGCCCCTTGATGATCAAGTTAGGTCGTCGTGTGGAAAAGCGCTGGGGCATTCTATTCAAGTGTATGACAACCAGATGTGTCCACCTGGACCTACTGGAGAGTTTGGATACGGAAGCCTTCCTCATGGCCCTACGGCGGTTTATCTCCCGACGGGGAAACCCTACGAGATCCTGGCTGACAGAGGTACGAACTTCAAGGCAGGAGAAGCCAGGTTGGAGGAAGCCTTCCAAGCCATGGAACCCAGCCTCCAGGATCAGCTGATGGACCAACAAATCTCATTCAAATTTAACCCTCCAGGCGCTCCTCATTTTGGAGGAACATGGGAGCGAGAGATCAAATCTGTAAAGACGGCCTTACGAGTCGTACTAGGGGACCAAACTGTCACTGAAACGGTCTTGAGGACTGTCCTGATAGAGGTGGAAGGGATTCTGAACTCCAAACCCTTGGGATATCTCTCTGCAGACATCGCTGACCCCGATCCGGTTACACCGAATATGCTCTTGATGGGACGCCGAGATGCGTCACTTCCTCAAGCCATGTATGCTGATACCAACCTCGTAGGCAGACGCCGGTGGCGACACAGCCAAATCTTAGCTGACCATTTTTGGGCCCGATTCATTCGGGATTACCTACCAAGTCTACAGCACAGAGGGAAATGGCGGAGAGAAATGGCCAGCCTGGAAACTGGCCAAGTAGTAATGATGGTGGACCCTCAGCTGCCTCGAGCCTCCTGGCCGGTGGGCCGTATAACTAAGACCATGCCTGGGACCGATGGTCGTGTTAGATCAGTGGAAATCCAGGTGAAGAACCGGACATATATCCGGCCAGTTGCCCGACTGATTCCTCTCCCTGAGATGACAGAGGATGGGGAGCAATGAGCCTTTTTGAGGAATGTGGAAATTAACAAATTTCCGGGGTGGCTGTAGAAAAGGCCCATGGAGTTGGTGGAATACTCCTTTAATTAATTGCCATTTACTCAGCTGGGCCAGGGGCGCTTTAATTAGGTCAGGTGGAAATGTCCTACAGATCTCAACTCCATAAAAGGAGGAAATTGCCATCGCCTGATCTCGCTGCTTTCTCTTCCCTAAATCCATCTGATCCAGAAGTTCTGTGCGTCCATGAATCCACGTAAGTCCACCGACTCTTACCTTTCATCTGAATGATCTGTGGTGATCGGGAGAGTGGGCCATTCAGTTATTGTTTATAGTTATCACCGCGGAGCGCGGCTTGGAGCGCACGCTTCAAACATATTGTGTAATGTGAATTGTTAATAATGACTGCTATGATTTGATCTTTGATTATGAATTTGATTGTATACATGTTATTTGTTTCCTTTGTGATGCAGCACAGACTACCAGTAAATATACCACTTTATGGTTAAAGGAATTCCTGCCTCAGTCTCATACATTCCTCTGTCACCTGACACGTGACCACCTGTTCACCTTCACTGTCAGTCATCCTACCTGTCCAGCAACCCACACAGATTCCACTAATCTTTCAGGTGACATTTCTGAGTAATGCAGGCCACAGCAGAACTGGGACATCTTCAATTGTGTACAGATCCTTGCGACGTGGGGCTGTGCATTGTCATGCTGAAACATGAGGTGATGGCGGCTGATGAATGGCAGGACATTGGGCCTCAGGATCGTGTCATGGTTTCTCTGTGCATTCAAATTGCCATCGATAAAATGCAATTGTGTTTGTTGTCTGTAGCTTCCCATATCATAACCCTGATACAGCAAACCACTGACATCAGCAAACCACACGCCCACACAACACCATACACGGCAGTCTGCAGATGTGAGGCTAGTTGGGCATACTGACAAATTCTCTAAAACAACAAAGGTAGAGAAATTAACATTAACTGCTCTGGTGGAAAATCCTGCAGTCAGCTTGCCAATTGCATGCTCCCTTAAAACTTCAGACATCTGTGGCTTTGTGTTGTGTGAAAAAAAATAGCCCATTTGAGTGGCATTTTTGTATTTATTAGAGATAAGCTGCTGCCAAGCACCTACTCTTGTCTCCAGCACAAGGTGCACCTGTGTAATGATAATCATGCTATTTAATCAGCTTCTTGATATGCCACACCTGTGAGGTGGATGGATTATCTTGGCAAAGGAGAAATGCTCACGAACGGGGATGTAAAACAAATGTGCACAAAATTTGACAGAAATAAGTTTGTGTGTGTGGAACATTTCTGGGATATTTTACTTCACCTCATGAAACCAACACTTTGTATGTTTCGTTTATATGTTTGTTCAGTGTATACAGTATTTATTTTATTAATCATGCAAAAACTATCAATAACGAAATGTAAATTAAACTAAATCAGCCTGCTATTCTGTTCTAACCAGGTCTCTACACAGGCTGAGAAGGATCCTGTAAGAGCAGAACATTATCTGGTGACAGTAGTCCTTCTAGTCTTGGAGGCCCAAAAACTTCTCAGCTGCAGATATAATGATGTCCAACTTCTTGGACTTCTTGTGCAGCACAATTAATAACTGTGGTTATAAATACTAAGAACATCCACCTTCACAATAAGTGTATCCAGATCACTTGATTGACGGACAACATTTACAACTGGTTGAGGTGCATCCACCTCCATATCTTCTATAGAACTGTGGCCTCTTGCCCCTATAACTCTCTTAAATACACTTAGGTTGGAGTCATTAAAACTCGTTTTTCAACCACTCCACAAATTTCTTGTTAACAAACTATAGTTTTGGCAAGTCGGTTAAGACATCTACTTTGTGCATGGCACAAGTCATTTTTCCAACAATTGTTACCAGACAGATTATTTCACTTTTAATTCACTGTATCACAATTCCAGTGGGTCAGAAGTTTACATACACTAAGTTGACTGTGCCTTTAAACAGCTTGGAAAACGATGTCATGGCTTTTGAAGCTTCTGATAGGCTAATTGACATTTGAGTCAATTGGAGATGTACCTGTGGATGCATTTCAAGGCCTACCTTCAAACGTAGTGCCTCTTTGCTTGACATCATGGGAAAATAAAAATAAATAAGCCAAGACACCAGAAAAAAAAAATTGTAGACCTCCACAAGTCTGGTTCATCTTTGGGAGCAATTTCCAAACACCTGAAGGTAACACGTTCATCTGTACAACAAATTGCACGCAAGTATAAACACCTTCTTTGGGATTTGGTTGGCGGATTGCATCCAACTCTTAGGTGCCTACACCTCCACCTACTGTACTGGTGTGAGGCCATTCATAGCCTACATACATTCAATTCATTGATATGCTAATTAATACAAAATTGCCCGCCAACTATTTGCTCTCTAAAAAATGTGAGGAAAAATGTTATTGGTTCGTGCAGTAGACTGTGACCTCCTCCTCAGCCCCAATTGGCAGTACGCCCAGAACATTGTTCAGTTTCAAGGTCTGAGCACACGCAACAGCAAAATGTTAATTATGAATTATCAATAATGAATAAGCTAAATCATGCAAATATAACTTGTCTGAGTAAGCAGTATAAAGGAGAACTACCAGGACAGAGCTCCCGACCAACGTATACTATGGTTCTTTAAGTTTGGAACCTCTCTAGCTTGTTGATAATAAAGAATGATTCCTTTAAGTGTGACTGAGTCCCATTGTGGTGGTTTTCTACAAACGAAAAAAAAATAACACCCCAGACCATGACGGACCCTCCACCTCACTCTGAAAAACACCAAAAGAAAGATGCCCAGGGTCCGTGCTGATCTGCGTGAATGTGCTTTAAGCATTCCGCAAGGAGGCATGAGGACTGCAGATGTGACCAGGGCAATAAATTGCAATGTCCGTACTGTGAGACACCTAAGACAGCGCTACAGGGAGACAGGACGGACAGCTGATCATCCTCGCTGTGGCAGACCACATGAAACAACACCTGCACAGGATCGGTACATCCGAACATCACACCTACAGGACAGGTAGAGGATGGCAACAACTGCCCAAGGTACACCAGGAATGCACAATCCCTCAATCAGTGCTCAGACTGTCCGCAATACGCTGAGAGAGGCTGGACTGAGGGCTTGTCGGCCTGTTGTCAGGCAGGTCCTCACTTGACATCACCAGCAAAACCTTTGCCTATGGGCACAAATTCCCCCCAGAAATGTCTGGGAACTTGCAGGTGCCTTGGTGGAAGAGTGGGGCAACATCTCACAGTAAGAACTGGCAAATGCGGTGCAGTCCATGAGGATGAGATGTACTGCAGTACTTAAACAGTTCAACATGAAACAGTTCTACCGCAACTTTTCATACACAGTGGAAAGTTGTAACGAACAACAAAATTAGATAGAACCTGCTCTTACCATGAGAAACCTGCTCTTACCATGAGAAACCGATGTCCCAATCTTCTCCTCCTCTTCTTCCTCTTTAATGTTGACATTCAGCTCCAGTGTTTGACTGCAGTCTTCCAGCTTCACTGATGCCATCTCTGAATCCTGCAGTGCAAACTGGGCTCCACTGTCACAATCAGGACCCAGTGACTGTCGGTTTGGACTCAGTGTGGAAGAAGAGAGGCAGGCTGGGTTTGTCCTCACTGTTGATGTTAACGGTCTCATACCTGAGTCGGCAAGTAGAACAAGAGAAACAGACACCCTCGTAAAACGGACTATCCTACCAAATCCTTGACTTTGGCGATGTCATTTACAAAATAACCTCCAACACTCTACTCAACAAATTGGATGCAGTCTATCACAGCGCCATCCGTTTTGTCACCAAAGCCTCATATACTACCCACCACTGCGACCTGTACACACTCGTTGGCTGGACATCGCTTCGTACTCGTCGCCAAACCCACTCCAGGTCATCTATAAGTATTTTCTAGGTAAAGCCCCGCCTTATCTCAGCTCACTGGTCACCATAGCAGCACCCACCCATAGCACGCGCTCCAGCAGGTATATCTCTCTAGTCACCCCCAAAGCCAACTGCTCCTTTGGCCACCTGTCCTTCCAGTTCTCTGCTGCAAATGACTGTAACTAATTGCAAAAATCGCTGGAGACACTCACTAACTTTAAGCATCAGCTGTCAGAGCAGCTTACCGATCATTGCACCTGTACACAGCCCATCTGTAAATAGCCCACCAAACTACCCCATCCCCATATTGTTATTTATTTTTGCTATTTTGCACCCCAGTAACTCTACTTGCACATCATCATCTGCACATCTATCACTCAGTGTTAATGCTAAATTGTAATTATTTCGCCACTATGGCCAGTTGTAAATGAGAACTTGTTCTCAACTGGCCCACCTGGTTAAATAAAGGTGAAATAAAATAAATAAAACAGTTCTACAGCAACTCTTCATGCACAGTGGGAAGTTGGAATGAAAAACACCAACTTAAGGTAGATGTAACCTGTGCTTACCATGAGAAACAGATGTCCCAATCTCCTCCTCCTCTTCTTCATCTTTTATGTTGGCATTCAGCTCCAGTGTTTGACTGCAGTCTTCCAGCTTCACTGATGCCATCTCTGGATCCTGCAGTGCAAACTGGGCTTCACTGTCACAATCAGGACTCAGTGACTGTAGGTTTGAACTCGGGTGGATGGAGAGAGGCAGGCTGGGTTTGTCCTCACTGTTGATGTTACCGGCTTCAGACTTAATCTGAGTCAGCTAGTAGTAATAAAGAGAAACGGACACAAAAGTTAGTGCCAGAACTGTCAAGACTTACTTTATTCTCTAAAAATATGGTTTATTTTAGGTGCAGGAGCTCCACAATACTGTTGAACTAATATTCTATAAGAGGAACATGAGCTCAAACAGTAGAAATTCGAGGTGCTGGTACTCAGCTCCGGTGAGCTCCTGTCCAAGTCAAGCACTGATCTCATTTCAATAGATCTGGTAACTAAGCATTGACAAAACATTGACATTAGACAAAGTCTACACCTTTAAATTAGGCTACACAACTTAAATGCAGTTAATCTATAGTAGATTTCCTGAATTCACAAATGCCTCAAAAACGTTTAGTACAAGGTTGCAGTATGTTTCAGGGAGCACTCTTTACTATTTTCCTGAATAACCTTTCCCTGTATTATTTCAAAAACCAATGATATTTCCGTTCACACCATAGTAACATTTATAGATAGAGAGAAACAACTGAATGTTTCTGAATATTAGTACACATGTAGAAAACTGATAATCATTACATTTAGCTCCAAAACAGTAGTGCAACCGTAAAATTGTCTTTCTCTGCTGCACCCTCAGTGCCTGAACTGAAGTACGTTGATGCAGACCGAGGGGGAACCGCCATTTTACCATCTCCTGAACTATACACAAAACCAAAAACGACATGTAAAACGAACCCAGAAATCGAAAATAAATGGATCCTTAATGAAATGACCTTGACGAAATTATATACATCCACTCACACTAACGCAAAGTCTCTATGTGATATATAAATAAAAAAAAGTGATCACGTTCACTCACGTGTTTTGACATAAAAATAGCACATAAAAACTTTATCGAGCGTGACAATAACTTGACGTATTTGTTACCTAGCATGTTATGAAATGTTCTTTAGATATTATAACGTGCTATTACATACCAGTAGTAATACATTAGAAACGGACACAGAAGTTGTCGTCTCGACAGCACAATTTGGCGTATCCTTTATTCTGAAGAATGATGCGCGCCTGCGCGGAACTTCCGGCTCCCCCACTACCAGTTTCTAAACACAGAGACGTAACAACGCGAGACTTCAGAGAACGCTTGTGAAGCGGACCAATCCGGGGTTTGACAAGTCAATGAGAGAAGTGAACAATTCTGATACTTTTGCAGCGTTTAATGGGGATCCTAATAAATACACAAAAGATTCCGTCGGCACACACTTGAAACATGGCCATTATTTTATCAATTTTATAACTCAGTGGTTTATTCACAATAGCTCTCAATGCGTATCTTACATATCTCAGCATCACGTGAATAGGCAGACAATCTGGTCCTTCTGTAGCTCTTCCAGGCGAAACTCCAGGGTATAACACATTTTATGCTACCATGACTGTAAGTCGAAAAACAATGCATATATTATTCTGCTCTTCAGATATAACACATGTTTTGCTAAATCAAAACAAAATGCCAGACACTACTGGTCACTCTGCCTGAATCTACCTTTCCTCATGCCTCCTTTACCATCTTTCTGACCTCAAATGATCTCCCAAAATGCACAATTGTTGATGAATCGCGCTCCAAAAGAAACCAATGTTCGTTTACAACTTTTGGTCTGTTTGGTCCATTTTTCGTTGTCTCCGTCTTCCATTCCTTCTGACCAACTTTACTCAACTGGGAGATATCAGACTCGAACATCACCTCCACTTCGCCATATTTCCCTCCACAAAACCAGACACTACGGACTAACTCCTGGATGTACAGTATAATCCTGCATTGAATAAAGCCAACAACTACAGGATAAAGGGGAATTTCACGCTGGTTTAGTAATGGCATCAGTGGCGATGTCTATCATAGACTTTATTTCGCCCAAAATTGTCCGTCTGTTTTGATCCAAATATAGCCGAAGGTCAGGCTGATCAGCTTGTACTCATTGAAATGAGATACATACACTCATGAGATACACGAATACAACTATACAATATTGCATGAGTGTGATTATTTTTTTGATATACACAATATAATGAAATATATTTATTTAAAATAAAAATTAAAAATCGAATATCTTGTAATGTGTTCTGATCTAGACAGAATGACTGAAAATGACCTGTAATTTCAAATCATTAGTTTACAATTTCACAATGGAATTTATTACAATTTATAACCGTCATGTCTCCAAACTGGGAGTAGCAGAAAGAGCATGTCATTCACCCGACATTTGTTCCTCATGACGGTAACAAGGACACAATGATAATTGTAAGAATCAACATTTCTGAAAACGTTTCTGTTAATGTCGCAAACTATTATTTTCTCTAGGCTAACATAAGCAACTCTGCCTGGATACTTGCATGTTAACTAATAAACTACCGTTAACATGCTAGTTAACACTAATTGAGTTGCTATAGATAGGCGGGAAAGCAGGGCCAACATATTTGATGGTTGTAGAAACTGTCAGCTAGTTTACTGTATCGGTCTAGCTAACTACGGTTAGCTATGTTTTCTGGTAACGGGTGTGGAGTCATTGTTTTTTGACCATTTAAAAAAAATGAACTAGCTAGACATCAACTTTACTCTCTGGGTACCTACTGTGAAGCTGGTTGGTTTGCTAACTAACTGTAGTATGGGTTAGCTAGCTAAGAACGTAAGCTCACAGGGGAGCTAAATCCCCCAATCTTACTACATTTGCACACACTGATATATATATATATATAGATAAGATATATATATAGAGATATGTTTCTATTGTGTTGACAGAACGTTTGTTTATCCCATGTGTAACTCTGTTTTTGTCTCACTGTTTTGCTTTATCTTGACCAGGTCGCAGTTCTAAATGAGAACTTGTTCTCAACTTGCCTACCTGGTTAAATGAGTTCTCAACTGGCCTACCTGGTTAAATGAGTGTTCTCAACTGGCCTACCTGGTTAAATAAAGGTGTTCTCAACTAGCCTACCTGGTTAAATGAGTGTTCTCAACTGGCCTACCAGGTTAAATAAAGGTGTTCTCAACTAGCCTGCCTGGTTAAATAAAGGTGTTCTCAACTAGCCTGCCTGGTTAAATAAAGGTGTTCTCAACTAGCCTACCTGGTTAAATAAAGGTGTTCTCAACTAGCCTACCTGGTTAAATAAAGGTGTTCTCAACTAGCCTACCTGGTTAAATAAAGGTGTTCTCAACTGGCCTACCTGGTTAAATAAAGGTGTTCTCAACTAGCCTGCCTGGTTAAATAAAGGTGTTCTCAACTAGCCTACCTGGTTAAATAAAGCTGAAATAAATCAAATAAAAATAAGTAACTTCCAGGGTTTCAAACAAAGTCTCTTGACACAGATTGCAAGGTTAAGCAACATTGGTGGTAAGAACACAAAGGACTGTGCCCACAAGGTCATGTACAGGTATGTCATATCTTTAGAATGGATCCAGTAAGTAATTTTAAAGGTATCGTTAGTGATAAACTGTCTGCAACAAAGACAGTAAATCCAAGAGCCTTCACTCCTCAGCAGTTTGAAAGTGTTCAATTCACAAAGAACATCTTTATGTGTGCTTGGCTTTCAGGCTCTTTACCAATGGCCTGATGTCCTTGTTCAACTTCAACAACCATCACGCAATGCGGGGACTAGGAAACACAACTGTGTACTATTGTCAACCGTACCTATAAACATGTAATTATTCTGTAGGATATTTTGTATTAATAACTGGGTGGTTTGAGCCCTGAAAGCTGATTGGCTCACAGCCATGGTATATTTAAGCAATAATACATGAGAGCCCATGTGTTATGATGACATTTATCATGGCTGTGAGTGTCATAGCCATAAAAGCAAAGTCCTCTGGGTTTTGTGGTGCCGTAACCACACAATACATGGTTACAGTCTGTATCCAAGTGTAACGGATGTGAAACGGCTAGCTTAGTTCGCGGTGGTCCGCGCTAAATAGCGATTCAATCGGTGACGTCACTTGCTCTGAGACCTTGAAGTAGTAGATCCCCTTGCTCTGCAAGCGCCGCGGCTTTTGTGGAGCGATGGGTAACGATGCGCTTCGTGGGTGACTGTTGTTGATGTGTGCAGAGGGTCCCTGGTTCGCGCCTGGGTATGGGCGAGGGGGACGGCCTAAAGTTATACTGTTCCACAGGCACGCTGAGTTGCGTTGTGCATTTTAAAAAACTTAACACCCTCCCATTGCTTAAAGGGTCACTAAGGTCATATAATCAAAATGACCTGCTCTGTCTGTTTTAATAGGCAAGATTCTTATTTTGTTTTCTAAACCAATTATTCATTTGCATGGTGGTCATTTGTGTGGTCCCTTTTTGAGAAGAATGGCTTTAGGAGCTTAGCAATTTTGAATGAGGTGATCATGTGACCTTAATGTCCATTTAACCTATTGACTCGCAAGTTACATTTACATTTACATTTAAGTCATTTAGCAGACGCTCTTATCCAGAGCGACTTACAAATTGGTGCATTCACCTTATGACATCCAGTGGAACAGCCACTTTACAATAGTGCATCTAAATATTTTAAGGGGGGGGGGGGGGATGAGAAGGATTACTTTATCCTATCCTAGGTATTCCTTAAAGAGGTGGGGTTTCAGGTGTCTCCGGAAGGTGGTGATTGACTCCGCTGTCCTGGCGTCGTGAGGGAGTTTGTTCCACCATTGGGGAGCCAGAGCAGCGAACAGTTTTGACTGGGCTGAGCGGGAACTGTACTTCCTCAGTGGTAGGGAAGCGAGCAGGCCAGAGGTGGATGAACGCAGTGCCCTTATTTGGGTGTAGGGCCTGATCAGAGCCTGGAGGTAATGAGGTGCCGTTCCCCTCACAGCTCCGTAGGCAAGCACCATGGTCTTGTAGCGGATGCGAGCTTCAACTGGAAGCCAGTGGAGAGAGCGGAGGAGCGGGGTGACGTGAGAGAACTTGGGAAGGTTGAACACTAGACAGGCTGCGGCATTCTGGATGAGTTGTAGGGGTTTAATGGCACAGGCAGGGAGCCCAGCCAACAGCGAGTTGCAGTAATCAAGTTCTAAAAATGGATAACGGTCTGCCCAACGAGACATTTTCTCAAATTCTCTTTTTATTTATTCTGCTATGCTTTAGCCCTAATAAATGCTTCACCATGTTTTGTTCTTTGTTAGACTCTCTAGTATGTCATTATGCTGGTTTTGTTCAGCTTTCTGGCCTGTTATCAATTAGTCCTTATTATTACTTCATTTCATCACACAGCCTACTGGTCCTGCATTTAAATGCAGTCAAAGCATTATCTTGAATAATTAGCCTACAGTATACAATGGCCTGAATAATAATAAAGGCTTTAGCATTTTTTTTTAATTCGTACAGATCAACTCTCTGGAACAGCTATCATTTATTTTGTGTTGTTTACGTTGTTCCAAGCAATCAGAAAGAAAAACAAATATATATATATAGCAGAATACAGCACTTGTTTGGCACATGCAGCGCTGGCTTCTTCCTCTTTCTATGAGCTCAAGCCAAATGTCTTCCATACGTCTGACTTTGGCTTTGTCTCCTGAGCGACCAGTCGGCGAAACATTCCCCCCTTTTCAAGTAGATTTATTTATTTATTTTTTACTTGCGATCTCCGCTTACTGACAAATATATTAGGCTACAGTGTTCAGAGTTTACCAATGAATGTGATTATAATAGTCTATTAGGGAGGAGTGAAAGAGACAACTTGCACCATTCAAACAGGCCCTCGTCTTTTCTACACTGCTTGCAAGTTTGAGCCCGACCCTAATCAATTGTCAGCCCCTAAGAAGGACAACTTTAACCAAACTTATCTTGTAAATTGCTTCTTGTCTTTGATAGACACGGAAAAGCAAACACATTTATCCACTTCTAAATTATTCTGAATAAATGTAATAAATCATCATTATTACTGCACAACACAAAATAGCCACCATTGGTTAGTGATAAACCGTGGGTTTGAGCCCTGAGTGCTGATTTAAGTGCCATGGGGAACCTGTAAGATAATCCATATCTATTAGTCTTTTCTATAACTTACTGTGTTTATTTTGGAGTTACAGCTGCAGTCAAGAAATGGAACAGCCAGGCCACTGACCATGATGTTCGGAGAGCTGTGGCAGACCACCTCAAGCATGTGTAACCGATGTGAAATGGCTAGCTATTTAGCGGTGGTGCGCGCGCTAATAGCGTTTCATTCGGTGACATCACTCGCTCTGAGACCTGAAGTAATTGTTCCCCTTGCCCTGCAAGGGCTGCGGATTTTGAGGCACGATAGGTAACGATGCTTCGTGGATGTCAGTTGTCTATGTGTGCAGAGGGTCCCTGGTTCGAGCCCGGAACGGATGAAAGCTATACAGTTACACATACTCCTGGTAGAGCCGAAGGTGATGGTTTCCACGTCACCACCACATAGGGTCGTTGTGTGGTTTTCCACTTTAATTTTGAGTGTGACTCCAAATCCAGACCCCCATGGGTTGATAAATTTGATTTCCATTGATAATTTGTGTGTGATTTTGTTGTCAGCACATTCAACTATGTAAAGAAACAAGTATTTCATAAGAATATTTCATTCATTCAGATCTAGGATGTATTATTTTAGTGTTCCCTTTATTTTTTTGAGCAGTGTAGTTAATATTCTGCACCAACTGCATAAATATATGATCGTGTCCATTGTTTTCTATTTGGACTATAAAACGCAGACAGCAGCGCCGCCATTTTACCAGCTCGTGAGCCTTTAAAAAAATACACATAACCAATAACATAAAACGAACTCTCAAATAAATTGAATATTTTTAAATTACCTTGACGAAATGGTGTACATTAAGTCAGACAAACCCAAAATCTCAAGCTATATATCGTTTTCATCACGACACAAATTTAACATAGGAAACCTGACAATCCCTTGACGGATTTGTAACCTATCATGTTATGACATGTTCTTTCGATTTTAGATAGCACGTTTAAACTATTACCTACCGGTAGTAATAACTAGAAACGGAGACAAAAACCACCGTCTTCACAGCACAGATTCTGAACAAAGATGAGCGGCCATAGAGATAGATAGAGGACTTATCTTTGTGTCTGTGTCATTATAGCGTCAGTGACAGAATATGCAGCGGTATTGAGGGGATTCGATTAGTTTGGCCTGGGCTCCCGGATAGGCGTGTTTTGCACGGGGTGAAAGTTGATGGCATTTGTTTTGTTTTTGGCCAGGTGCCACATTCAAAGCCCACAGCTAAGTCTGCTCCAAACAAAAGTGATGTAATTAAACACTTGGAGTAATGAGTAGGATTCGGTGTTTTCATATGAAAAAGTTATTGATTTTGATAAAAAGCTTTATCTGCCTTCCCAATTAAACCTGGTTTAAAAAATTTGAACAAATATTTTATGGAAAATAGATGTTTCTGGATGATGCACCATGCTGCCTTGTTGACAAAATGACCGAAAGCCGCAGATTACTGTTGCTATTTGAGAAGGGCACTAAATCCCTTGCCACATTTGCCTGTTACTGTTTACATCACGGGCCATAGACCGGTGCCCCGTGGCTCAGCATAATCCCTACTGACGAGCCAGCTGGAGATGACTCCAACAGAGTCAGGAGGGATCAGCCAATGAAGTTGGAAGTACCACCCAGTTGACTACATTAAAATGGTGGAAGCCAGCAATGCATTGAGCTATAATAAGAACGAGAGACAGCCTCCAAGATGGCCGACCGTTGTTTTGAACATAATCTACTCACGGTCAGATACTCCTGTTCAAGGAGGCTGACATCTTGCTAGTTCCGGTTTCAGGAGCCCATTAGTAAATGTTAGTGGCGGTCTGTGCCTTTAAGAAAAGGGAGGACAGGTATTTTTTGTTATGAGCATGGCCTTACTTCTATAACAGCATATTGGATGACTATCATTCACCCATCTCAATGTAACATCGACAGGTTTAGGCTGCTACATGATACTGAGTTGCGTTGTGCATAAGAAAAGCCTTTTACTACACCCCACCTTAAAGGGTCACTAAGGGCATATAATCAAAATGACCTGCTCTGTCTGTTTTAATAGGCTAGATTCTTATTTTGTTTTCTAAACCAATTATTAATTTGCATGGTGGTCATTTGTGTGGTCCCTTTTTGAGAAGAATGGCTTTAGGAGCTTGGCAATTTTGAATGAGGTGATCATGTGACCTTAATGTCCATTTAACCTATTGACTCGCAAGTTCTAAAAATGGATAACGGTCTGCCCAACGTGACATTTTCTCAAATTCTGTTTGATTTATTTTGCTATTCTTTAGCCCTAATAAATGCTTTACCATGTTCCTTTTCTCCGTTAGAGTCTCTAGTAATGTCATTATGCTGGTTTTGTTCAGCTTTCTGGCCTGTTATTAATTATTCCTTATTATTACTTAATTTCATCACACAGCCTACTGGTCCTGCATTTAAATGCAGTCAAGCATTCTCTTGAATAATTAGCCTACAGTATAAAATGGCCAGGTAGTTAGTTGCCAGGTAAGCTGGATCCAGTATCTCAGAAACAGACACCCTCCTGGCTTTTCTCACAACAGTGTTTAGGGTTTACAGAGAATGGTGCGACCAAACATCCAGTCAGCAGCAGTCCTGAGGG
Organism: Oncorhynchus gorbuscha; assembly: GCF_021184085.1. NCBI lineage: Eukaryota > Metazoa > Chordata > Actinopteri > Salmoniformes > Salmonidae > Oncorhynchus > Oncorhynchus gorbuscha. The sequence goes on along the minus strand of NW_025746189.1, from coordinate 54,645 downwards.
GGTCGAACACAGCTTGTTGATGAAAGACGTTGAAGGAGAATGGCAAGAGTCGTGCACGCTAACAGGCAGGCCACAAACAGACAAATAACCCCACAGCACAACAAGTGTCGTGCAGAATGGCATCTCGGAATGCTGAAAATTGTCAATCCTTGTCATGGATGGTTCTATTGCAGCAGACAACCACACCGGGTTCCACTCTTATCAGCTAAAAACAAGGAAGAAGTGGCTCCAGTGGGCACACGATCATCAACCCTGGACAATTGAGTGCAAAAACATTGCCTGGTCTGACAAACCCCAGATCCTGCTGCATCATGCTGATGGCAGAGGCAGGGTTTGGCATAAGCAGCATGAGTCTACGGACCCATCCTGCCTGGTGTCAACGGTACAAGCTGGTGGTGGTGGTGTTCCGAGGTCCAATCAGCAGCAACTCGGCTACACAGCTGATGCCTGCTGGACTGTTCATTAACACGGTACTTCATTTTGTTTATCTGTCGGCCCCAGCATCAAACTCAGGCCCTGTGTGTAGCTAACGGACCCTCTCTGCCCATTCATCACCATTTACCTGTTGTTGTCTGAGCGGTTCACCTGTTGTTGTCTTAGCTGTTCACCTGTTGTTGTCTTAGCTGTTCACCTGTTGTTGTCTTAGCTGTTTACCTGTTGTTGTCTTAGCTGTTTACCTGTTGTTGTCTTAGCTGTTTACCTGTTGTTGTCTTAGCTGTTTACCTGTTGTTGTCTTAGCTGTTTACCTGTTGTTGTCTTAGCTGTTTACCTGTTGTTGTCTTAGCTGTTCACCTGTTGTTGTCTTAGCTGTTCACCTGTTGTTGTCTTAGCTGTTCACCTGTTGTTGTCTTAGCTGTTCACCTGTTGTTGTCTTAGCTGTTCACCTGTTGTTGTCTTAGCTCTCCCAATCAACACCTGTGATTGCTTTATGCCTTTCTCTAATGCCAATATTTATTTTATCTTTATTTAACTAGGCAAGTAAGTTAAGAACAAATTCTTATTTTCAATGACGGCCTAGGAACAGTGGGTTAACTGCCTGTTTCAGGCTGTTCTGCAGGCAAAATTGGTGTAACTGATAAACGGTCCGGCGAGTGGTAAATGAGCAAGGCATACTGGGATATCAGTTTATCCTTGCAAAACATAAACAAAACCCTTGAACAGGCTCTCAACTTAGCATATTTAACAGGCTGCTGATGATCCACCAACTGCTCCCCATTGTATTTACACTGGTTGGGTGGGTTCGACCCACATTTACATTTACATTTAAGTCATTTAGCAGACGCTCTTATCCAGAGCGACTTACAAATTGGTGCATTCACCTTATGACATCCAGTAGAACAGTCACTTTACAATAGTGTATCTAAATCTTAAAGGGGGGTTGAGAAGGATTACAATCACACTTGCCCCAATAGCCAATCAACAAGAAGTTGTCTGGACTTCACAAAGCTGTAGAAAGTCCACACAGTCACAATTGTTATTTATTCAAACTGATATATAGACATCAGTTTGACAAATTACAGTTCAACTCATATTGATAAACTGTAGATTTTCCATATCAGTGGCCATTACTAAAACAATGTAGTCTGATGGTTGACTGAATGGCACTGCTTCCCTCTGCAGTTCTCTGTGGTAATGAGCTGGTAGACACAACATGTATCAGATAGAGATGGTGTGATGATCCGTTTTTAATACTAAACAACTATTTAACGATACACAATCTTAGAAATGACTTCAGGTATTTATTAAATAGGTATTTTAGTCATTGATGAGAAAAGTGTTTTGGATGAATGCATTGAACTGAATCAATCTTTGATTCAATCTTTGATACATTTTTGCTGGTCAAACTTTTTTTTTTTTGTATAATTACATAGGGCCATGTCTCTCACCTGAAATCTGCTCCTGCATTCATCCCAGTCATCAACAACATAGCATTGGGGTAGGTCCATGTCTGACAATGTGTGCGCAATTACAATAATAATTGAACATGTTAAAGAAAATTTAAAAAAAGATACATAACATACTGTTGAAACACAGGCTATGGTGTAATGGAATGTTTTGCCATGTGTGGCTGGTTTTGTGGATTTTGACACTTATGTCATAACCAGTCATAAAATAATGCAATATGTCTAAACAGGTCATGACAGTGTTATAACACGTTCTATCAGCTGTTGACATCATGACATGGTTATGACTGTGTCATAAAGTGTTATGACGCTGGCTGTAAAGTAGTGTTAGGGATTACTCTATAGTTAAAATATAATAGTGGGCTCTTTGAATACAGTGTTTGACATGACAAATTAAAATGCCAGGGAGCAGTTATTGTGACAACACGTTGGTTCCTACTCTTTCTCTTAGCTACTTCATGTAGCTAACATTCTTGCTTCACATATTCCTTTTTTATTTTTAAGATACTGTTGCCCAAACAACATGCTGATTCAGGTCTACAGCATCACTGGTATTATCAGGCTGCATAGCTAATTACGTTTGCTCTGACTCAGTACATTTATTAGATTGCTAGTTAGCGATTAGCGGCTAACAACATTTAGGCCCAACTTGCTAAGAAAACACGAACTAGTAGTGTAATTTTAGAACTCTAGTGGTTTATAGTAAGAAGTGAAGAGAAAACAGCATCGTTGTCATCAACATTGTTGCATTGACCCTGCAGACGGAACACAAGTGTCTCATGGTCCAGGAACAACAAATGCCTCCTCGAGTGACAGGGGGCGGGGCTAGGTCTGTGTGGAAAGCGGCATGGAGAGAAGCGAAGTAAAAATAGAAAAAAATGTATGTTACACAGGGCGTATCCCATTTAACAAATCAAACATTAGAATACCGTTATAGGAAAAGTAAAAACCCAAACGGGTCCGTGCAACAATACCAGTACGTCGTAAAATACGGTATACGGCCCAGCCCTACTTACAAAGATGTATCATCTTTATCCCACTGGAAGGGTGGATTCAAAGAGGTGAAAGGCACTACAACTAAGAACTGGGGTGTATTCATTACGCCTTGCAACGGTAAACGTTTACCATTTAAAAAGCAAACAGAGCAAATGGAGCGAAATTGGGAGGGACCTACCTGAATTTGTCCAATAGAAACTCTCCTTGTCCTTGCAAAACAAATATCCATTTGGAGTTAACGGTTTCTGATGCAAAACGTTTTCCAACAGAATCGGTGTAATGAATCCACCCATTAGGAGGTTTTAAAAAAACACATATCTGAAAACCTAAGGTTCATCATGTTACATTATAGGTATGTGGTCAGGTGTTACATTGACAATTACAGGCTCTATTATTCACTCATCGGTTTCTCTCAATAGTTACTATTGGGGAATGGAACCTTGTGTTACCTTCCTCACACCACTACAGTATTCATTTCAACAGACCTTTTCCATGGTCCGTTGGTACAGCTCAGTAAATGCCCAATACTATAGTGAGGGTCAAACTGTTGAAATGTCCATCATGTAAATAATCTTGTAGAACTCTGGTGTGGGGAAAGGGAAATGCATTTAACCAAAATGAGGTGGGGTGGGGGCTGCCTTAATTGAAGTCATCGGCACCCACCCGGGGAGCAGTTGTTAGGGGGTTAACTGCCTTGCTCATACTGTCAGATCTAATATGGAAGATCCGAATACAACCATAAGAACCATTCATACTGTCAGATCTAATATGAAGAACTGAATACAACCATAAGAACCATTCATACTGTCAGATCTAATATGAAGAACTGAATACAACCATAAGAACCATTCATACTGTCAGATCTAATATGAAGAACTGAATACAACCATAAGAACCATTCATACTGTCAGATCTAATATGAAGAACTGAATACAACCATAAGAACCATTCATACTGTCAGATCTAATATGAAGAACTGAATACTGAAGAGAAGAAGAGGTTGACCAGTACATATTCATGTAACTTTATTTTTCATTGACAGATCAATAAAGTTTGCTTCAATGCAGTTATCCAAACACATTCATGATCAGTAACTAAAATAACATCTAATTTTAAAGACAATTAATAAACACATGTATTCATTTCATAACCTGTGTATCATTAAATTAAGTAGTAAAATAATTCCCCCCAAACTAGTGGTGAAAAGTGAACATCACACCATCTCTAGCTGATACATGTTGTCTACAAACGCATTCCCACAGAGAACAGAGGGACAACCTGGTCTCAGAGCAAAACCTATTATATGTTACAAAACTTTGTGCTACTCCGTTTAGTATGATATGTTATGTTGGCCTACCAATGTAATAATGGTCGTACAATATAATATAAATTATAGGACATATGGTATGTTAAATGACAATTCATATGTTACGCATTGCTATTCATACAATATGTTACTAATTTGTAATATATTACAAATTCTAATTTGTTGTTGCTAAAGTTAGCCAGGTTAGGGGAAGAGTTAGCTAACATGCTAAGTAGTTGCAAAGTTGCTAATTAGTTAAAATGCATACCTTTGTGTTTTCATGCAATCCTGCCAGTTATTCAATATGGTGACACCATTTACCAGATTTACCCTTAAACCACTGGATGCCGTCTACTATAGCACCCTTTGCTTTATTATAGGTGACAGTTTTAATACTCATCATTGCATCCTGTATCAGAAGGTCAGGAGGTCACTTCCTCATGGAAGTCCCATAGATCCCTTCATTACTCCCTTCTCATTTACAAAGCTTCACTTCCCTCTTGAAATATAAAAAGATGAGATACCAGACCCGTTCGCAGGGTTGGTCCCCGCTCGTCTTCAAAGTTTGGTAAATCCACCTTTAGTTAACGCATCACAGTTATATAATACCTTACAAAACAAATTAAATGAGTTCACTGAAGTGTGCAATTGTTTCAAATGACTATTATAACTTATTGTAATAACCTGATGTTATGTATTTATAGCTGTCTTGTAGCAAAAAAAAAAAATAGATATTTTTGTTTTGGTTGTATTGATGGAATGTTTGTCCTCAGGGCACCATAGCAACTAAGACCTGAATAAATACAAGTAAAAACAGTAAAACTGTAGAGAAACTCTCCCAAACAGACACAGAGTCAGACCAGACTGAGAGGGAAGCAGTAACACCCAGTCAACTGGCAGACTATAGCTGTGTTCGAATACCCATACTAACATACTGTATACAAAATGAGTATATACTACAAACTAGAGTTAATTTTAGTATACTGTAAACGAACGGTATCGTTTCAGTCGAGCGTACGAGAGCATTGCCTGTCTTCCGGATGCTGTTGCTTTGCAACCTCTTGCTAGCATAACAAATAACTAGCTAAACATTTGAAGATTTCAGGTGTGTTTGTAAATTCAATCTGGAGTGCCAGAGTGCGCTCTGGACTTATAAATTCAGAGCGTTTCGCTCTTGGAGCGTTCAGAGCGCACACTGGACGCTCTGGCCGAGGAGGAGGGTTGATTCAAGCATTCAACGGCAGTCAAGCACCCAAGCTAACTGGCTAACGTTTGCTAGCTACTTCCAGACACAAATGAGAGAACACCTCACTGACCATAGCAGAACTGGTTAGACTGTTTTCATGTAATCCAGAGCGTTGGTGACTACTGGTAATAATTTATTAGGCTTTCTTTTGTAGACGTTTACTGACACCGCTATATTCAACAGGTGTTGAGCGTTCGTAAATTCATCAGTCATTCTGCGCAAGAGTGTTCTGAAATCGGAGTAGATCGCCAGAATTAACAATGTCCATTGAAACGCACAATGACTACAGCATAGAATGATGTGAACAATCAAGTCTGTAAATGATGGTTAGTTAGTTAATATACTGCCTGGCAAGTTCCATGTAACAATATTAGTATCCAACTCACGTTAGCTAACATACCAGTACATACTGCTGTAATGCGATGCAGTTCCTAAGGATAGCGTAGCTAACATACCAGTACATACTGCTGTAATGCGATGCAGTTCCTAAGGATAGCGTAGCTAACATACCAGTACATACTGCTGTAATGCGATGCAGTTCGTAAGAACAGCGTATAACAAATTGTCAGCCAACATAAAGTGTAACGTAACTTATTAGAAAAGTCATTACTTAATTACATTGCTCAACATTTGTCATAATTAGTTAAATAAATTATTTGTATTCACTCTCTTCGGACTTTGGCTGCATATTTTCCCCCTTTTTCTTCAAATCTGAACACGTGAATGCGATGCAGTTCGTAAGAACAGCGACCCCCCCCCTTTTTTTTGAAGAATTGCATTATGGGCCCTAAAAGTACAGAAAGTGTCCTTTGTGTGTATACTTCGTATTTTGGCGAATTGCATGCTAACTATATCCATACTATGACCAATAAGCATACTATATACTCCACGTCACAAATAGTGTGGTTAGTATGAGTATTCAAACACAGCCTGTGTTTGTTTTCAAAATGAGAAGCCTCACAGAGGGTATTAAACACTACAGGAAAATTCAAGGTCATCTCAATATGTTTACAGTAGAATCTAACAAAGCACACCAAAACTAAAGGAGCACACTAATCAGTAAAGTAAAGAGGCTAACATTCTAGAACTCTTCCTTTCCACTGGACAGTTCTCTCACAGTGAGAAACAATAAGATTACAATAGTGTTCTAAGCTTCATTCAACGTTACCACTTCCTTTATGAGATGAGAATGAAGTGATGGAGTGACTTTAATCATAGCTGGTCTGAGAGAACTGATGTGGTTTTTCCCTTAATGTATACGTTGATGTGTTTTTAAGTTGCACTGGTGAGAAAAACTCTTTCCACAGTCAGAGCAGGAATAAGGCTTCTCTCCTGTGTGTGTTCTCTGATGAACTTTTAGATCAGTTGATGTTGTGAAGCATTTTCCACAGTCAGAGCAGACGTAAGGCTTCTCTCCTGTATGTGTTCTTTGATGAACTTTTAGCTCAGTTGATGTTTTAAAACGTTTTCCACAGTCAGGGCAGTAATAAGGCTTCTCCCCTGTATGTATACGTTCATGTGTTTTTAAGTGGGAAAGTTGAGAGAAACTAGTTCCACAGTCAGGGCAGAAGAAAGGCCTCTCTCCTGTGTGTGTTCTCTGATGAACTTTTAGCTGAGTTGATGTTTTGAAGCATTTTCCACAGTCAGAGCAGGAGTAAGGCTTCTCTCCTGTGTGTGTTCTCTGATGAAGTTTTAGCACCGTTGATGTTTTGAAGCATTTTTCACAGTCAGAGCAGGAGTAAGGCTTCTCTCCTGTGTGTATTTTTAGGTGTATTTTTAGCTTTGATAGAAATGGGAAAATCTCTTCACAATGTGGGCAGTGGTGAGACCTCGTAGACCTGTGATCTTCCTGCTGTTGCTCTCTGGATGTAGAGAATGTCTCAACATGGTCTCCTGTGTGAACATCAGAAAAACCAGTCAGTTGGTGTGATATACATGTCAAAAGTATTTTATTTAGCCCTTTTTACATCAGTAGTTTTCACAAAGTGATTAACAGAAACCCAGCCTAAAATCCCCAAAGAGCAAGCAATGCAGATGTAGAAGCACAGTGACCACAAAATAAATCCCTAGAAAGCAGGAACCTAGGAAGAAACCTAGTGAGGAACCAGGCTCAGAGTGGTGACCAGTCCTCTTCTGGCTATACCGAGTGACAGGTAGCCTTTTGGTTAGAGCAACCGAAAGGTTGCAAGATCGAATCCCCCAGCAGACAAGGTCAAAATCTGTCGTTCTGCCTCTGAACAAGGCAGTTAATGCTATTTCTGACTTTTGTGAGCCCTCTACTTGGCTGGAAAATGGCTGTATAGGTTTCTGTGGCTAGGTGCTGACCTAAAATAATCGCAAAATGTACATTTCTGTAATTTGATGTGGCTCTTTGCACTTTCACCGGATGTTTGTTTGAGACAATGCATTTCTGAACAAAACGCACCAATGTAAACTGAGATTTTTGGATATAAATATGAACTTTATCAAACAAAACATACATGTATTGTGTAACACGAAGTCCTATGAGTGCCATCTGATGAAGATCATCAAAGGTTAGTGATTCATTTTAATGCCATTTCTGACTTTTGTGAGCTCTCTCCTTGGCTGGAAAATGGCTGTCTTGTTTTCTGTGACTCGGTGCTGACCGAAGATAATCATTTGGTGTGCTTCCGTAAAGCCTATTTGAAATCAGACACTGTGGCTGGATTTACAATAAGTTTATCTTTAAAATGGTGTATAATAGTTCTATGTTTGAGGAATTTTAATTATAGGATTTCTGTTTTGAATTTGGCGCCCTGCAATTTCACTGGCTGTTGTCGAGGTGGGACGCTACCGTCTCACTTGTACCAGAGAGGTTAAGTGACAACCAACTTTTGAATTGAGCTCAGGTGCATCCTGTTTCAATTGATCATCCTTGAGATGTTTCTACAACTAGATAAATATAAAAATAAATATATATGTATCCGATAGAAATCAGGATGTGGTAGTCTACTGGTTATGTTCAACACTTCTCCAATCGTTGTTGAGATCTGATATTCTGTGCAGCGCAAAACGAGACGTAGGCCTAGATGCTATTTCTCAAATCCTTTTCATGCTAAATTCCGCTGAACATGGAGAGGACAGTATTGTCTAACTACACTGAAAAATATATATAAATGCAACATGTAAAGGTGTTGGTCCTATGTTTCATGAGCTGAAATAAAAAATAAATAAAAAAATTCCAATACAAGAAAAGCTTATTTCTCTCAAATTGTGCGCACAAATATGTTTATATCCCTGTTAGTGAGCATTTCCACTTTACCAAGATAAATCCATCGACCTGACAGGTGTGGCATATCAAGAAGCTGATTAAATGGCATCATTACACAGTTGCACCTTGTGCTGGGGACAATAAAAAGACACTTTAAAATGTACAGTTTTGTCACACACCATAGTTGTCTCAAGTTGAGGGAGTGTGCAATTGGCATGCTGACTGCAGGAATGTCCACCAGAGCGGTTGCCAAAGAATTGAATGTTCATTTCTCTACCATGTTTTGCTGCTTTTTGTTCTATGTTGCTCTGTCTGTATGCTATGTCTTGCTTGTCCTATGTTGCTATGTCTTGCTTGTTCTATGGTGCTATTGTCTATATTGTAATTGTTTTTAATAACCTGCCTGGGACTGCGGTTGAAAATTAGCCGGCTGGCTAAAACCGGCACTTTTACTGAAACGTTGATTAATGTGCACTGTCCCTGTAAAAATAAAATAAACTAAGCTGCCTCCAACGTCCTATTAGAGTAGTTGGCAGTATGTGCAACCGGCCTCACAATCCTAGGCCACGTGTAACAACTTCAGCCCAGGACCTGAGGTGGGTCTGGCTGCCAAGTGTGGCTATGCCTTCCAAGGCCCACCCATGGCTGCACCCCTGCACAGTCATGTGAAATCTACAGGTTAGGGCCTAATTCATTTAAATTGACTGATGTCCATATATATATGTAATAACATTAAAATTAAAGTAATATATTTAACCAGGCAAGTCCTTTAAGAACCAATTATTATTTACAATGACGGCCTACACCGGCCAAACCCGGACGACACTTGGCCAATTGTGCGCCGCCCTATGGGACTCCCAATTATGGCCAGTTGTGATATAGCCTGGAATCTAACCAGGGTATCTGTTGTGATGCCTCTAGCACTGAGATGCAGTGCCTGAGACCGCTGCACCACTCGGGAGCTCATAAGTTTGATGAAATTCCATCATCTTTCAGTCTAATAGGGATATTTACCTCATTTTGTCGCTCTTCTCCAGCTTCTTGTATGTTTATTGTACATAAATATAAGGCAACAATTTTTCTGAGTTACAGTTCATATAAGTGGCAGCAGGTAGCCTAGTGGTTAGAGCGTTGGGCCAGTAACCGAAAGGTAGCTGGATCGAGTCCCTGAGCTGACAAGGTAAAAATCTGTTGTTCTGCCCCTGAAAAAGGCAGTTAACCCACTGTTACCCGGAAGGCAGTCATTGTAAATAAGAATTGTTCTTAACTGACTTGCCAAGTTAATCATTAGGTGATCGTCCAAGACATTGATCTAACTTTACAAACACCATTGTGGCGGCTCTTTGCTCGAGGCACTACACCGCTGCAATCTGCTGCACCAAACTAGTGATGGATGCTTTCCTAGTCTACTCTTTTGCCCTGCGCAACATTTGGTGACGCAGAAACGAGAGAACATGTTTGGCTGTTTTTATGAAAATCTGGGAATATTTGGCCAAGGAAACATTTCAGGTTGGTCTCAAGGAATGTCACACAGGGAGACTTTTTAAAAACAGGATTGAGTGAAGTAGCAGCTAATGCTCATGGAGAGCCTAACAATTATTATTATGAACCTTTATTTAATTAGTAGTCCACATAGCCAAATATTATAGCATAACATTATAGTTACAAAAACAACACCTAATTTCTTAGGAGATTTTACGATGGTTTGCTGAATCATCCCAAACTCAACAGCGCGCCATTAGGCAGAATGTGCTTTGATTAAAACAAAATACAGGAAGTCTATAGAATTTAACACCATCTGCTCTAATTTGCTCACCAAACAGTAATTCAAGAAGATTTAAATGCATATTTTCAGGAAATTGATTGAGATCAAACGATTGGCATGCAGACGCAGCTCGGTCATTTCACTGGTAAAACGTGAAGAATTATAATTCAATATTGACAGTGATGGTGCCATGGCCTATTTTGAAATTAGGCATATCTAACTTGATGATTGAGGGTATTAAAAATGTTCAACGTTCTTGAGACAATGTGTGGGCATCGGCAGGCATTACAAGTTTTTTTAAACGTTGCTTCGCTGTGAAGTCTTGAGTTATTCAGGGATGTGTGATGTCAGAATTACAGAATTCAACCTAGCAATAGACTGGGTCATAACTTATGGATAGAACCAGCTCTTACCATGACTAGTTGTCCTAAACTTCTCCTCCTCATCTTTAATGTTGACATTCAGCTCCAGTGTTTGACTGCAGTCTTCCATCTTCACTGATGCCATCTCTGGATCCTGCAGTGCAAACTGGGCTCCACTGTCACAATCAGGACCCAGTGACTGTAGGTTTTCACTCGGTGTGGACGGAGAGAGGCAGGCTGGGTCTGTCCTCACGGTTGATGTTAACGGCCTCAGACTTAATCTGAGTCGGTCTGTAGTAATAAGGAGAACCGGACATAAAAAAGTTAGTCTTGACATTTCCGGCACTTTCTTTATTCTCTAAAAATCTATAATATCAAAATGATCTAATTTCAATAGATCAGGTAGCTAAGCATTGACAAAACATTACATAATTTCACATTAGACAAATTGCACTTTATATTACACAACGTTGGTGCACTTAACCTATAAATCTCCCGATTAAAATAAATTACTCAAAAACCATTTAGTACAAGGTTGCGGCGTTTTAGGCAGCACTATGTACTATAACTTTGTCTTCACTGTATAATTTTAAATCAGAAACCAATTGTATTTCCCGTTCACACGACAGCAACATTTAAAGATAAAGATAGATACAACTGAATGTGTCTGAATATTAGTACACATGAAGACAACTGATACATTCAGCGCCAAGCCAAGTCTGGGACCAAAAGGCTCCTGAACAGCTTCAACCCCCAAGACATCAGACTGCTGAAGAGTTAATCAAATGGCTACTCAGACAACTTGTATTGACCTGTTAATTACTTATATGGACACTCACTCACACACACACACACACACACACACACACACACACACACACACACACACACACACACACACACACACACACACACACACACACACACACACACACACACACACACACACACACACACACACACAGTAGCGCAACAGTGAAATTGTCTCCTTCGCTCATGCACCCGCACTGCTTGCACTGAAGTCCGTTGACGCAATGACGTGTATACAAAACCAATAACACGTCAAACGACGTGATCTTGACGAGATCTCGTACATTCACTCAGACAACCCCAAAGTATCTAGCTAACTTATGTGACTTGTAAAATAGTTATAGCACGTTCTTCACTCACTCGGTTTGACAGAAAAACAAGACATAAAGTCACAATTAAAACCTTTACCAAACGTGATGACACCGATTGGTTACCTGGTATGCTATGACAAATTCTTTCGAAAGTTTGAACACGCTATTACATACCTGTAGCCGTACACTTAAAACGGAGACAAAAGTTAGCATATTAACATTAGAGTTCTAGCGATTTCTTTATTCTTAAGAATGGCGTGCGCCTGCCCGGAAGTTCCTGTTTCGTCCACCCAAATTGAATGCAAACATGGGAGTCACGCGATGATACGGTGTGTGGTCCTCCCACTACCGCTCAGAAAACCACGCAGTTTATTACAGATTAAATAACATGATTCACTTCACAGCTTGGTGAAAGTGCAAGGTTATCTTGATACTCCGGTCCAATAAATATCGAGGGTCTTAATCTGGTGACATGGTGATCGATGCTCGACTGCCGTTTGACAAATAAAAATGTTCTCTTGTCCATAATAAGCAAACAAAAACATCATTACTTTCACGAAACGTGTTTGTGTCGTCATGTGCCTTAGTAGCGCAAGTCCCAACTTAAAGTGCATTCGGACAGTATTCAGACCCCTTTACTTTTTCCACACGTTACAGCCTTAGTTTTTAAATAGATTAAATACAACAAAAAATACTCACACAGAATACCCCATAATGTCAAAGCGAAAACAGGTTTAGAAAATGTTTGCAAATGTATTAAATGTACAAAAAAACAGAAATACCTTATGTAAGCATTCAGACCCTTTGCTATGAGACTCAAAATTGGGCTCAGGTGCATTCTGTTTCCACTGATCATCCTTGAGCCGTTTCTACAACTTAATTGGAGTCCACTTATGGTAAATTAAATTGGTTGGACATGATTTGGAAAGGCTCACACCAGTCTATATAAAGGTGCATGTTAGAGCAAAAACCAAGCCATGAGGTTCAAGGAATTTTCCGTAGACAGGATTGTGTCATGCCACAGATCAGGGGATGGGTACCAAAACATTTATGCAACATTGAAGGTCCCCAAGAACACAGTGGCTTCCATCACTCTTAAATATAATTAGTTTTGAAACACCAAGACTCTTCCTAGAGCTGGCCACCCAGCCAAACTGAGCAATTGGGAGAGAAGGGCCTTGGTCAGGGAGGTGACGAAGAAGCTAATGATCACTCTGACAGAGCTCCAGAGTTCCTCTGGGGAGGTGGAAGAACCTTAAAAAAGGACAACAATCTCTGCAGCACTCCATCAGTCAGGGCTTTATGGTAGAGTGGCCAGACTGAAGCCACTCCTCAGTAAAAGACACATGACAGCCCGCTTGAGGTTTGCCAAAAGGCACCTAAAAGATGAAGACCATGAGAAAGAAGATTCTCTGGTCTGATTAAACCAAGTTTAAACTCTTTGGCCTGAATGCCAAGCATCACATCTGGAGGAAACAAGGCACCGCTCATCACCTGGCCAATACCATCCCTACGGTAAAGCATGGTGGTGACAGGGACTGGGAGGCTAGTCAGGATTGAGGGCAAGATGATCGGAGAAAAGAACATTGAGATCCTTGATATAAAACCGGTTCCAGAGCACTCGGGACCTCAGACTTCCAACAGGACAACGACCCTAAGCACGCAGCCAAGACAATGCAGGAGTGGCTTCGGGACAAGTATCTGAATGTCCTTGAGTGGCCCAGCCAGAGGCCGGACTTGAACCCAATCGAACATCTCTGGAGAGACCTTAAAATAGCTGTGCAGTGACACTCCCCATCCAACCTGACAAAGAATGGGAGAAACTCCCCAAATACAGGTGTGCCAAGCTTGTAGCGTCATACCCAAGAAGAGGCTGTAATCTCTGCCAAAAGGGGTTCAACATTACATTTGCAAACATTTCTAAAAACCTGTTTTTGCTTTGGAATTATGGGGCATTGTGTAGATTGATGAAAACGACAATTTAATCCATTTCAGAATAAGACTAACATATCAAATTGTGGAAAGAGTCAAGGGGTCTGAATTTCTGAATGCAATGTAGATAGAGCTTTCTCTTACCATGACTAACAGATGTACCAATCTCCTCCTCCTCTTCTTCATCTTTAATGTTGACATTCAGCTCCAGTGTTTGACTGCAGTCTTCCAGCTTCACTGATGCCATCTCTGGATCCTGCAGTGCAAACTGGGGTCCACTGTCACAATCAGGACCCAGTGACTGTAGGTTTGGACTCAGTGTGGAAGGAGAGAAGCAGGCTGGGTTTGTCCTCACTGTTTGTTAACGGCCTCAGACTTAATCTGAGTCTGTCTGTAGTAATAAAGACGAACGGACACAAAAGTATTTTTCTTGACAGTTCTGGAACTTTATTCTGTAATAATATATTTTGTTTTTTCTCCCTCTTTTTTTCTTGTTCAATTATCTCATTTCAGTAGATCTGGTAGATAATCCTTGACAAAACATTCACATTAGACAAAGTACACATTTTAAATTGCACAACATAAATGCATAAATGACGCAAAAACCATTTTAGTACAAGATTGCAGTATGATTTAGGAGGTACTATGTACAATTTTTATGAATAACCCTGTCTTCCCTGTATTATTTCACTCACAAAAAAACAATGCTATTTCCTGTTGACACCATAGTAAGAATGATCAGTGTCTGACTATTAGTACACATGTAAAAAACTGATAATCATTACACTCGGCTTCAAAACTGTAGAGCAACTGAAATGTTCTCTCTCTGATGAGGCACTACCTGCACTGAAGTCCATTGATGCAGACCTCCTGTGGTATCATGGAGGTCCACAAACAAACCTTTAAGGTGCATGTCTGTCTAATTCAGTACTAAGAAAATAAACCAAGAAATCCCTATTAACTTCTACCACACCCTCCCCTTCCCCCAAAAAAACCCTCCCACACCCCCCAATAAACTATATCAATATATCCCTTTCTATGTTAGCAAACATTGAGGTTTATATCATGTTGAGACAATCCACCCCCAAGTTATCCAGCTTATCAAAAACCATACCGACAGTAACATCTGTTACCCCCAACAACTCTGCTGCAGTTTACAAGATAACTTTAAACCTGGTATTTCTGCTTTACACAATCCAAGTTGTTGATAAGCTTACATATGAATGCTATGAAGTAAATTTGATTCACTATTAAAGTATCCTTTGTCACAGCATATTTATGGGCACAAGATTTCTGAACAGGCCTCAAACCATGTTAGGATTAGAGTTCTGACAGTAGGTCCTCTTACTACAGGACCAGCCATGGAAGCTCCATCAGTCTGACAGTAGGTCCTCTTACTACAGGACCAGCCATGGAAGCTCCATCAGTCTGACAGTAGGTCCTCTTACTATGGGACCAGCCATGGAAGCTCCATCAGTCTGCAGTGTAGTTCCACCAGTCTGTCTTACAGCCTCTGCATATGATACATCATGACGGATTCTATATATCTGAGCATCTCTCTGCACCTGGCATCCACCAAATGCTGCTCTGTCTGTCCTACGCACAATTGCAACACTTAACCATCACATTGCTCTAACATTCACTGTAATCATGTTCCCCACCACACTTGGCACATCTTTTCACTCAACAGCTACATGTCCCATTCTCTGGCATTTAAAAACACTGATGATTCACGGTTGCTGCTCCAGTTTCAACTGTTCTGCTATGGAACCCTGACCTGTTCACCGGACGTGCTACCTGTCCCAGGCCTGCTGTTTTCAACTCTCTAGAGAAAGCAGGAGCAGTAGAGATACTCTCAATGATCGGCTATGAAAAGCCAACTGACATTAACTCCTGAGGTGCTGACCTGTTGCAACCTTATGGCCATGTTCTGTTATAATCTCCACCCAGCACAGCCAGAAGAAGACTGGCCACCCCTCATAGCCTGGTTCCTCAAGGTTTCTTCCTAGGTTCTGGCCTTTCTAGGGAGTTTTTCCTAGCCACTGTACTTCTACACCTGCATTGCTTGCTGTTTGGGGTTTTAGGCTGGGTTTCTGTACAGCACTTTGTGACATCAGCTGATGTAAGAAGGGCTTTATAAATACATTTGATTGGTTGATTGATCAGGCTGGGTCAAATTCTCTGACATTGAAGCTAAGGAATCCTATTATGTACTTTTCCAGACAAAACCTAACACCTCAACAGCACTGAAAAACGTTCCTTTCTTTAACCCTCTTTCCTACTGATCAACCTTTAGGCTTCAACCACTGTCTCCTTCACACGTTCTTTAAAATATCATCCATGGACATAGATATTAGGACCTCAGAGATTACTCCCTTCAATTTAGCATCAGCCCCAGGGTCATGGCTTCTGAGCTTCGTCCCATTATCATTTTCCAAATGAAGAATCTTCACTTGCTGAAAATGACTAGCACAAGATACTAACAATCAACCATTTTCAATTTTTTTATTTCACCTTTATTTAACCAGGTAGGCTAGTTGAGAACACATTCTCATTTACATGGATGCGGCCCAGTTTAACTTCACCTCTCTTTTATGGCCTTGGTTAATCAGATAGGGTGTAAATGAGGCCCTGTGGTCTCCTCAAACACTATCCCAACTTTCTACTGTGACACATTATTACTCTACCGTGGGCCTCTTTAGAGTTTCTATACTACATGCACCACTGCTTCCAGTATCATTATCTCTGTTCTTATGTCTTTGCACTACAGACCATTCCCATACTAGGCCCTCATCCTCCTGCTCCATATCATCAGAACTGTCCCCCACATTGATCGCATTCCAGCACAGCTGTTGCTTCTCAAACTCTCAATTTCCATTGTTTCAGGAGTGTCAAACTCATTCCATTGAGGGCCGAGTCTCAGCGGGTTTCATTTTACAATTTCAATGAAAACATAGACAATCAGATGAGGAGAGTTCCTCACTAATTATTGACCTTAATTCATTAATCAAGTACAAGGGTGGAGCGAAAACCCGCAGACACTTGGTCCTCCGTGGAATGGGTTTGATACGTGCTCCCATTCATCCGCATTAATCGACGCCATTCCACGCAGTTGGCCTCTCTCTCCAAATTGTGAAGGATGACTTCAGTTAGCTTCCCTCTATTTTGACACTCAATCACGTCGCCATTTCACCACGAACAAACTCCAAGAAAGATGACCGAAACCGTTGAAGCCGCCATTTGACTTGCCTCGTCTGAACCATCCTGATCTCGCGAGCTTACATTAACGAAACAGTGTTTGTAAACTCGCGAGAGGACGGTTCGGACGAGGCTATTTACCAGCTCATAAACAACATTTTACACAAAACCAAGAGCATGTAAAAACGAACTCAAATAAGTGGAATCTTTATGAAATTACTTTGACTAAATTATGCACATACACTCAGACAAACCCAAAGTCTAGCTATGTGACTTTTAAAATCGATTTTAATCACGTTCTTCACTCACTCGGTTTGACCCCAAAACAACACATACCATTAGAACCTTTACCAAACGTGATAGATACTACCTTGACTGATTTGTTACCTAGCATATGATATATTCCTTCGACATTAGAAAGTTTAAACGTGCTATTACTTACCTGCAACAATACATTTGAAACGGACACAACCCCTATCGCCATAACAGCACAGTTCGGTCGTTTTCTACCCGGAACTTCCTGTTCCCCACTACAACATGACAACAGCGTCATCTTCTTCTCTGATATACTGACATTTACACAAATATAACGTGTCTGGTCGCCTGTACGGTTAGTAAACTGTAGACAACATCAGACAAAATACAAAAATAGATCAAAAACATCCAAATCCTTCAGGTCAAAGTCCTATTCAAATCACATCCCTACATAGTCTCATGGGCCTCGTAGGGAGGAATATCTTCAGTCAAAGTCCTATTCAAATCACATCCCTACATAGTCTTATGGGCCTCGTAGGGAGGAATATCTTCAGTCAAAGTCCTATTCAAATCACATCCCTACATAGTCTCATGGGCCTCATAGGGAGGAACATCTTCAGTCAAAGTCCTATTCAAATCACATCCCTACATAGTCTCATGGGCCTCGTAGGGAGGAACACCTTCAGTCAAAGTCCTATTCAAATCACATCCCTACATAGTCTCATGGGCCTCGTAGGGAGGAACACCTTCAGTCAAAGTCCTATTCAAATCACATCCCTACATAGTCTCATGGGCCTCGTAGGGAGGAATATCTTCAGTCAAAGTCCTATTCAAATCACATCCCTACATAGTCTCATGGGCCTCGTAGGGAGGAATATCTTCAGTCAAAGTCCTATTCAAATCACATCCCTACACAGTCTCATGGGCCTCGTAGGGAGGAATATCTTCAGTCAAAGTTCTATTCAAATCACATCCCTACACAGTCTCATGGGCCTCGAAGGGAGGAATATCTTCAGTCAAAGTCCTATTCAAATCACATCCCTACACAGTCTCATGGGCCTCGTAGGGAGGAATATCTTCAGTCAAAGTCCTATTCAAATCACATCCCTACATAGTCTCATGGGCCTCGAAGGGAGGAATATCTTCAGTCAAAGTCCTATTCAAATCACATCCCTACACAGTCTCATGGGCCTCGAAGGGAAGAATATATTCGGTCACTATTCCCTGCAATCAGTGGTGTAAAGTACTCAAGTACAAGTCTTTTAAGTGCTACAATAGGAGTTTTTGGGGGTATCTGTACTTTACTTTTGACAACTTCTACTTTTACTCCACTACATTCCTAAAGAAAATAAATGTACTTTCAACTCCATACACGTTCCCTGACACCCAAAAGTACTTGTTACATTTTGAATGATTAGCAGGACAGGAAAATTGTTCAATTCACGCATCCCTACTGTATCTGATCTGGCGGACTCACTAAACACAAATGCTTTGTTTGTAAATTATGGATGTGATCTTAAATTGAATCTGGAGTGCCAGAGTGCGCTTGGTCGTTCGTAAATTCAGAGCGTTGTCAGACTGTCAGTTCGTATCGCTCTCGGAGCGTTCAGAGCCACACTGGACGCTCTGGCGGAGGAGGAGGGTTGATTCAAGCGTTCTGACCTCACAACGGCAGTCAAGCATCCAAGATAACTGGTTAACATTGGCTGGCTTGCTAGCTACTTTCAGTACAAATGAGAGAACTCTGACCATTTTACTCGCCTTAGCAGAGCTGGTTAGGCTGTGTTCATGTTATCCAGAACATTGGTGCCTTTAAATGTGCTACAGGCAACAATTTAATTCCGCTTTTTTTGCCGACGTTTACTGACTGTTTTAATAATGTGGGTAATACAGAGATAATACTAATACAGAGAGAACCACTGCTCTACCTCTGTGTTTTAATGTGGGTAATACAGAGATAATACTAATACCGAGATAACCACTGCTCTACCTAGGTGTTTTAATGTGGATAATACTAATACAGAGATAACCATTGGACATGCATTTCCATTATGACATTGTGTTTATCACTTCAGTTCCTTAAATGTGTAGTTTGAAGCATATACAGGGCATTATAAGTCACAGCCTTTTTCGAAAATTGATTAAATGCATTTTTTTACCCCAATAACCCATAATGACAAAGCACATTTTTAAGCAAATGTATTCAAATGAATACCTTATTTGCATAAGTATTCAGACCCTTTGCCCTGAGAAAATTGATGCCAAATCATCCTGTTTCCATTGATCATTCTTGAGATGTTTCTACAACTTGACTGGATTTACCACCTGTGGTAAATTCAAATGATTGGACATGATTGGAAAAGGAACACACCTGTCTATATAAAGTCCCACAGTTGACAGTGCATGTCAGAGCAAAACCAAGCAATGAGGTCAAAGAAATTGTCCGTCGAGGTCTGAGACAGGTTTGTGGCGAGGCACAGATCTGGGGAAGAATACCAAAACATTTCTCAAATCTCTGTTGGCTGGGCTCCCCGCTTGTGCTGTCAAACTCCTGCCCCACGTTGGGCGCAAACCTTCTAAGGGCCCCTGAGTGGCGCAGCTGTCTAAG
Source organism: Oncorhynchus gorbuscha (assembly GCF_021184085.1). Lineage (NCBI taxonomy): Eukaryota > Metazoa > Chordata > Actinopteri > Salmoniformes > Salmonidae > Oncorhynchus > Oncorhynchus gorbuscha. The sequence goes on along the minus strand of NW_025746189.1, from coordinate 34,720 downwards.
AAACTGCATCTCGGTGCAAGAGACATCACTACAGTCCCTGGTTCGAATTCAGGCTGAATCACATCAGGCCGTGATTGAATATTTATATTATAAATATTTAAAATATTTATTTTTATTTTACCTTTATTTAACCAGGTAGGCAAGTTGAGAACAAGTTCTCATTTCCAATTGCGACCTGGCCAAGATAAAGCAAAGCAGTTCGACACATACAACAACACAGAGTTACGCATGGAGTAAAACAAACATACAGTCAATAATACAGTAGAAAAATAAGTCTATTTACAATGTGAGCAAATGAGGTGAGATAAGGGAGGTAAAGGCAAAAAAGGCCATGGTGGCAAAGTAAATACAATATAACAAGTAAGTATAAATAAATAAACACTGATGGTATATTTGCAGTGGAAGAATGTGCAAAGTAGAGATAGAAATAATGGGGTGCAAAGGAGCAAAATAAAACAGCTCTGACAGCTGGTGCTTAAAGTTAGTGAGGGAGATAAGTGTTTCCAGTTTCAGAGATTTTTGTAGTTCGTCCAGTCATTGGCGCTAGAGAACTGGAAGGAGAGGCGGCTAAAGGAAGAATTGGTTTTGGGGGTGACCAGAGAGATAAACCTGCTGGAGTGCGTGCTACAGGTGGGTGCTGCTATAGTGACCAGCGAGCTGAGATAAGTTGGGACTTTACCTAGCAGGGTCTTTTAGATGACTTGGAGCCAGTGGGATTGGTGATGAGTATGAAGGAGGGCCAGCCAACGAGAGCATACAGGTCGCAGTGGTGGGTAGTATATGGGGCTTTGCTGACAAAACAGATTGCATTGTGATAGACTGCATCCAATTTATTGAGTAGGAGGCTATTTTGTAAATGACATCGCCGAAGTCGAGGATCGGTAGGATGGTCAGTTTTACAACGGTATGTTTGGCAGCATGAGTGAAGGATGCTTTGTTGCGAAATAGAAAGCCAATTATAGATTTAACTTTGGATTGGAGATGTTTGATGTGAGTCTGGAAGGAGAGTTTACAGTCTAACCAGACACCTAGGTATTTGTAGTTGTCCACATATTCTATGTCAGAACCGTACAGAGTAGTGATTTTGGACTTGCGTGCAGGTGTAGGCAGCGATCGGTTGAAGAGCATGCATTTAGTTTTACTTGTATTTAAGAGCAATTGGAGGCCACGGAAGGAGAGTTGTATGGCATTGAAGCTCGTCTGGAGGGTTGTTAACACAGTGTCCAAAGAAGGGCCAGAAGTATACAGAATGGTGTCGTCTGCGTAGAGGTGGATCAGAGACTCAAAATAAAATGTGCAAAGTAAAAATACAATAATAATAATACAAATAATAATGTTTCACTGACTAATTGAGGAAGATAAATGTATTTACTGTGATATGTGATGGTCTCACCTGTAATTAATGTGCTGGTGACGTCACAGGGTCAGAGAGAACTCCTGACTGTAGTCATACAAAAACACTCCAGGCACTCAGCCCATAAGAACCATTCATACTGTCAGATCTAATATGAAGAACTGAATACAACCATAAGAACCATTCATACTGTCAGATCTAATATGAAGAACTGAATACTAAAGAACCATTCATACTGAGAAGAAGAACTGAATTGAACCAGTCACATATTCATACTAAACTAAAGTAACTTTATTTTTCATTGGCGGATCAATAAAGTTTGCATCAATGCAGTTATCCAAACACATTCTTGATTAGTAACTAAAATAACTCATCTAGTTTTAAAGACAATTAATAAACACATGTATTAATTTCATAAACTGTGTATCATTAAATAAAGTTGTAAAATAATCCCCCCAAACTAGTGGTGAAAAGTGATCATCACACCATCTCTATCTGATACATGTTAGGGGCGGAAGGTAGACTTGTGGTTAGAGCGTTGGGGCAGTAACCAAAAGGTTGCAAGATCAAAACCCTGAGCTGACAAAGTAAATCTGTTGTTCTGCCTCTGAACAAGGCAGTTTACCCACTGTTCCTTGGCCATCATTGTAATTAAGATTTTGTTCTTAACTGACTTGGCTAGTTAAATAAAGGTTCAATAAAAAAGTGGCTCCTTCCCACAGAATACTGCAGAGGGACAACTTGGTCTCAGAGCAAAACGTATTATGTATTACAAAAACTTCCGTGCCACTCCATTTAGTATGTTAGGTTATATTACATTGGCCTACCAATAAAAACTTAACTAAAATATAAACTAAACATGTAAAGAGTTGGTTTCATGAGGTGAAATAAAAATTCCAGCAATGTTCCATATGCACAAAAACATAATTTCTCTCAAATGTTGTGCACAACTTTGTTTATATCTCTGTAAGTGAGCATTTCAGCCTTTGTCAAGATAATCCATCCACCTGACAGGTGTAGCATATCAAGATGCTGATAAAACTGCATGGTCATTACACAGGTGCACCTTGTGCTGGGGGACAATAAATGGCCACACAACATCAATGTCACAGATGTCTCAAGTTTAGGGAATATGCAATTGTCATGATGACTGCAGGAACGTCCACCATAGCCAAATAACTCAATATTTATATCTCTACCATAAGCAACCTCTCACGTCCTTTTGGAGAATTTGGCAGTACATCCAACCGGCCTCACAACTGCAGATCACATGTAACCACATCAGCCCAGGACCTCTTCACCTTCAAGATTGTCTGAGGAGGAGGGGGGGCGGGGGGCTGAGTAGTATTTCAGTCTGTAATAAAAACCTTTTGTGGGGAAAAACTCATGCTGATTGGCTGGGCCTGGCTCCCAAGTGGGTCTATGCCCTCCCAAGTCCCACCCATGGCTGAGCCCCTGCCCAGTCATGTGAAATACATAGATTAGAGCCTGATTTATTTCAATTGCCTGATTTCCTTATACGAACTGTAAATATTTGAAATCGTTGTATTTAGATTGTTGTTCAGTATAATACGACTTATAGGATGTATCGTATGTTACGAATGACAATTCTTACGTTATTTTACGCATTGCTATTCATACAATATGCTACGAACTTGTAATATGTATGATATGTTACGAATTCCAATTTGTTGTTGCTGACGTTAGCTTGGTTAGGGGTGAGGGGTTTAAGATAGAGTTAAATGGGTTTAGGAGAAAGGGTAGCTAACATGCTAAGTAGTTGCATGTTAAGCTAACATGCTAACATAGATAAAAAGTAGTAAGTAGTTGCAAAGTTGCTTAGTTAGCTAAAATGCTAAAGTCCTCCTTGATGAGATTCAAACACACAGCCTTTGGCTAGACATTTAACTTACACGCCCAAACCTCAACAGAGCAGGAGTAAGGCTTCTCCCCTGTGTGTATACATTGGTGTGTTAAGTTGCTATGGTGAGAGAAACTCAACCAAAAGTCAGAGCAGATGTAAGCATGCTTCTCTCATGAGTGTGTTCTCTGATGAACTTTTAGCTCAGTTGCTGTTTTGAAGCATTTTACAAAGGCAGAGCAGGAGTATGGTTTCTCTCCATGTATATGTTGATGTTTTTTTAAGGTATCCAGTCGAGAGAAACTTAAACCACAGTCAGAACAGGAGTAAGGCTTTTCTCCTGTATGTGTTCTCTGATGAACTTTTAGATGAGTTGATGTCTTGAAGCACTTTCCACAGGCAGAACAGACGTAAGGCTTCTCTCCTGTGTGTGTTCTCTGGTGAACTTTTAGCTCATTTGATGTCTTGAAGCACTTTCCACAGTCAGAACAGGCGTACGGCTTCTCTCCTGTGTGTGTTCTCTGATGAACTTTTAGATGAGTTGATTTTGTGAAGAATTTTCCACAGTCAGAGCAGACGTAAGGAGTCTCTCCTGTGTGTGTTCTCTGATGAACCTCAAGCTCAGTTGATGTTTTGAAGCATTTTACACAATCAGAGCAGACGTAAGGCTTCTCTCCTGTGTGTGTTCTCTGGTGAACTTTTAGCTCATTTATTGTTTTAAAACATTTTCCACAGTCAGAGCAGGAGTATGGCTTCTCCCTTGTATGTATTCGTTCGTGGGATTTTAAGTGGGAAAGTTGAGAGAAACTAGTCCCACAGTCAGAGCAGATGTAAGGCTTCTCTCCTGTGTGTGTTCTCTGATGTACTTTTAGCTCCTTTAATGTTTTAAAACATTTTCCACAGTCAGAGCAGGAGTATGGCTTCTCCCTGTATGTATACGTTCATGTGATTTTAAGTGGTAAAGTTTAGAGAAACTAGTTCCACAGTCAGGGCAGGAATAAGGCTTCACTCCTGTGTGTGTTCTCTGGTGAACTTTTAGCTCAGTTGATGTTTTAAAACATTTTCCACAGTCAGAGCAGGAGTATGGCTTCTCTCCTGTGTGTGTTCTCTGATGAACTTTTAGCTCAGTTGACGTTTTGAAATATTTGACACAATCAGAGCAGGAGTAAGGCTTCTCTCCTGTATGTATACGTTCATGTGATTTTAAGTTGGAAAGTTGAGAGAAACTAATTCCACAGTCAGAGCAGAAAAAGGCTTCTCTCCTGTGTGCGTTCTTTGATGAACTTTTAGATCACTTGATGTTGTGAAGCATTTTCCACAGTCAGAGCAGACGTAAGGCTTCTCTCCTGTGTGTGTTCTCTGATGAACCTTTAGCTCATTTAATGTTTTAAAACATTTTCCACAGTCAGAGCAGGAGTATGGCTTCTCCCCTGTATGTATACGTTTGTGTCTTTTTAAGTGTGAAACTCGAGAGAAACTAGTTCCACAGTCAGGGCAGAAGAAAGGCTTCTCACCTGTGTGTGTTCTCTGATGGACTTTTAGCTCATTTAATGTTTTAAAACATTTTCCACAGTCAGAGCAGGAGTATGGCTTCTCCCTGTATGTATACGTTTGTGTCTTTTTAAGTGGGAAACTCGAGAGAAACTAGTTCCACAGTCAGGGCAGTAATAAGGCTTCTCTCCTGTGTGTGTTCTCTGATGAAGTTTTAGCACCGTTGATGTTTTGAAGCATTTTCCACAGCCAGAGCAGGAGTAAGGCTTCTCTCCTGTGTGTATTTTTAGGTGTATTTTTAGCTTTGATAGAAATGGGAAAATCTCTTCACAATGTGGGCAGAGATGAGACCTCTTAGCTCTGTCATCTTCCTGCTGTTGCTCTCTGGATGTAGAGCATGTCTCAACATGGTATCCTGTGTGAATATCAGAAGAACCAGTCAGTTGGTGTGATATACATGTCAATCAAATGTATTTTATGAACCCCTTTTACATCAGAAGATGTCACAAAGTGCTTAACAGAAACCCAATCTAAAATCCCCAAAGAGCAAGCAATGCAGATGTAGAAGCACAGTGGCCACAAAAAACTCCCATAGAAAGCAAGAACCTAGGAAGAAACCTAGAGAGGAATCAGGCTCAGAGTGGTGACCAGTCCTCTTCTGGCCATACCGGGTGACAGATAGCCTAGTAGTTAGAGCAACCGAAAGATTGCAATATTGAATCCCCGAGCTGAGAAGGTAAAAATCTGTCGTTCTGCCCCTGAACAAGGCAGAAGAATAGAATTTGTTCTTAACTGACTTGCCTTGTTAACCTGTTTGAGCGCATGTCCAAACTCTAGCCGGACATCTACAACAACATCCGGTGAAATTGCAGAGCGCGAAATTCAGAATACAAAAATCGTAATATTAACTTCTTGAGTGTAGGGGGCAGTATTTTCGTTTTTGGCTAAAAAACGTACCCATTTGAAACTGCCTATTTCTCAGGCCCAGAAACTAGAATATGCATATAATCAGATTAGGATAGAAAACACTCTAAAGTTTCCAAAACTGTCAAAATATTGCAGGCGAAAACCTGAGGAAAATCCAACAAGGAAGTGCTGTTTTTCCTGAAAGCTATCTGTTCCACTGGATGCCTTGCCTCCATTTAAAGGAATATCAACCAGATTCCTTTTCCTATGGCTTCCTCAAGCTGTGTACAGTCTTTAGACATCGTTTCAGGCTTTTATTTTGATGAGCGAGAAAGAACCCATTGCGTCTGTGGATGGCTGGGTGCCAGCAACAGCCATTTTCTCTCTCACGCCTATGGAAGAAGCAACATTCCGGTTGACATTTTATTGATTATATACTGTAAAAACAACCTGAGGATTGATTATTAAAAACATTTGACATCTTTCCACGCACTTTACGGATTTGGAATTTTCATCTGCGATGTCGTGACTGCTCGAGCCTGTGGATTTCTGAACATAACGCGCCAAACAAATGGTGGTATTTTGGATATAAAAATAATCTTTATAGAACAAAAGGAACATTTATTGTGTAACTGGGAGTCTCGTCAGTGCAAACATCCGAGGATCATCAAAGGTAAGATTTAATTTATTGCTTTTCTGACTTTCGTGATCAATCTACTTGGCTGCTAGCTGTTTGTAATATTTTGTCTACTGAGAGAGATGTTCTTACATAAACACTTGTTATGCTTTCGCCGAAAGCTTTATTGAAATCTGACACGCCTGGTGGATTAACAACAAGTTAAACTGTGTTTTGCTATATTGCACTTGTGATTTCATGAAAACTAAATATTTTTAGTACTTTAATTTGAATTTGGTGCTGTGCAATTCAGCGGATGTTGATGATAATGATCCAGCTAACGGGATGGGTGCATCAAGAAGTTAAACATTCATGAAAATACAAGTGTCTTACATCATTTAAAAGCTTCTTGTTAATTCAACTGCGTTGTCAGATTTCAAAAAGGCTTTACGGAGAAAGCATACCATGCTATTATCTGAGGACAGCACCCCACGTCAAAATACTTTTTCAACCAGCACAGGCGTCACAAAATTACAGACAGCAATTAAATAAATCCCTTACCTTTGAAGATCTTCCTCGGACTGCAATCCCAGGGGTCCCAGCTACACAATGAATGGTTGTTTTATTCGATAAAGTCCTTCATTATATCCCAAAAGTGTCAGTATATTTGGCGCACTTGATTCAGTAATTCACTCGTTCAACATGCACACAAACGAATCCAAAAAGTTACCGGTAAAGTTCAGCCAAACAAGTCAAACGATGTTTCTAATTAATCCTCAGGTATTCGAATATCTAAATAAACAATAATATTTAAGACGGAGAATAGTGTGTTCAATAGCGAAGATAAATAACGAAGATCGCACTCTCAATGATGCGCGCATCATGACTACTTCTCTAATGGGGCACACCCTGGAATAACTACAAATACTTGTTCATTTAAAAAACACAAGCCTGAAACCCTTTCTAAAGACTGTTGACATCTAGTGGAAGCCATATGAACTGCAATCTGGGTCCTATCTATTTGTATATCCCATAGGCAAGCATTGAAAAAACCGGTGACCTCAAAAAATTTAAAATCCGGATGGATTTTCCACAGGTTTTCGCCTGCCATATCAGTTTATGTTATACCCACAGACATTATTTTAACAGTTCAGAGTGTTTTCTATCCAATGCTATCAATTATGTGCATATCCTGGCTTCTGGGCAGTTTACAGGCAGTTTACTTTGGGCACGTCAGTCATCCGAAATTCGGACAATAACTAGTATGATAAGGACATAAAATAAAGGTAAAATAAAAAAATAAAAAAATAAAATAAATACACTACCATTAGTGGTGAAATAACTGAATAAATTCTAAAGTTTGGGGTTACTTACAAATGTCCTTGTTTTGAAAGAAAAGCACATTTTTTGTCCATTCAAATAATGTCAAACTGATCAGAAAGATATTGTTAACGTTGTAAATGACTATTGTAGCTGGAAACGGCTGAAGATCTCGTACAATGCAGTGTAATACTCCCTTCACAGAACAGCACAAACTGGCCCTAACCAGAATAGTGTCTAGAAGGCCAGCATCCCGGAGTCGCCTCTTTCACTGTTGACGTTGAGAGTGGTGTTTTGCGGGTACTATTTAATGAAGGTGCCAGTTAAGGACTTGTGAGACATCTGTTTCTCAAACGAAACACTCTAAAAATACTTGTCCTCTTGCCCAGTTGTGCACCGGGGCCTCCCACTCCCCTTTCTATTCTAGTTAGAGACAGTTCGCGCTGTTCTGTGAAGGGAGTAGTACACAGTGTTGTACAAGATCTGCAGTTTCTTGGCAATTTCTCACATTGAATAGCCTTCATTTCTCAGAACAAGAATAGACTGATGAGTTTCAGAAGGAAGGTCTTTGTTTCTGGCCATTTTGAGCCTGTAATCTAACCGACAAATGACCCAAATACTAAACTAGTCTAAAGAAGGACTGTTTTATTGCTTCTTTAATCAGCACCATAGTCTTCAGCTGTGCTAACATAATTGCAAAAGGGTTTTGTAATGATCAATTAGCCTTTTAAAATGATAAACTTGGATTAGCTAACACAACATGCCATTGGATCACAGGAGTGATAGTTGCTGATAATGGGCCTCTGTACACCTATTTAAAAAGAAAAATCCGTTTCCAGTTACAAGTAATTTACAACATTAACAACGTCTACACTGTATTAATGGTCAATTTGATGTTATTTTAATGGACAAAAAAAACATACTTTTCTTTCAAAACAAGGACATTTCTAAGGGACCCTAAACTTTTCATTTCAGTAGGCTGTATGGGAATGGGAATAACACTATTCTAAAACTGGGTAGGAGTCAAAACTAAAAAGAGAAAACTAAAAAGAGGCAAAAGTCGTGAAAATGATGAGCTATTATTTTACCAGGCAAGTCAGTTAAGAACAAATGCTTATTTTCAATGATGGCCTAGGAACAGTGAGTTCAGGGGCAGAATGACAGATTTGTCAGCTCAGGGGTTTGAACTTGCAACCTTCTGGTTACTAGTCCAATGCTCTAACCACTAGGCTACCCTGCCGCCCCAGCTATACCATCCTCCACACAACATTACAAGGGGGATAGAAGAATGTGTATGTTTAAAGTAATGACTAAGATATTTCACCCTGAAACTGTATCACTGTGTGTGAAATCCATTAGACACATAAGACTATAAGTTGGTAATATGTGCAGCATTGGCAGGATAGAATTACAACATTATGTTCCTTACAGGACATTCTGTCCCCACCCAGAGTGGAGAAACTGTTAGGCTTGCAGAAAATCATGAAACATGTTGCAGAATATGGTAAACAATGTAAGTGTACAGTGGAACAATACAGCCATCCTAAAGCGGGGTGGGGTTCTCCACTGATGTGTGTATAAAAGATGGGCTCTGAACTTGAGAGGGCAGAGCTCTCTGAATAAAGAACTGATCATCTGTATGCTGGGACTCTGTTTATTAAAACTTAGAGCCTTACAACCTCTAGGATACAGATGGAGTTATAAAATAGTTCAGTTAGAACATTGGGCTAGAAATTATCGTGACAAAGGGGATTAGTAACTACACAGACTCATTTCATAGAACTTCAAAACACTGGCAGTTTGTCTACTCCACTTCTTTAGTCTCCTCTCTGATCACTCCAGACAGCCCAGTGAATAAAACAAATGCTGGCAATACTGGAGTCATCCATACAAGTCTTAGTAGCATGAAATAACGTCGACAATGCAGTCAAAAATAATTTAGACCCCTCTACTTTTTCCACATTTTGTTACATTAGTCTTATTCTAAAATTGATTTAATTGTTTTTTCCCCTCATCAATCTACACACAATACCCCATTATGACATCACAATACCCCATTATGACATCACAATACCCCATTATGACAAAGCAAAAACAGGTTTTTAGAAATAACTGAAATAATACATTTACATAAGTATTCAGACCCTTCAGACAATAGTGAGTTGAAGCACCTTTGGCAGTGATTACAGCCTTGAGTCTGGTTGGGTATGAAGCTACAAGCTTGGCACACTTGTATATGGGGAGTTTCTCCCATTCTTCTCTGCAGATCCTCTCAAGCTCTGCCAGGTTGGATGGAGAGCATCTCTGCAAAGCTATTTTCAGGTCTCTCCAGAGATGTTTGATCGGGTTCAAGTCCGGGCTCTGGCTGTGCCACTCAATGACATTCAGAAACTTGTACCGAAGCCACTCCCACATTGTCTTGGCTGTGTGCTTAGGGTCATTGTCCTGTTGGAAGGTGAATCTTCACCCCAGTCTGACGTCCCAAGCGCTTTCAAGTAGGTTTTCATCAAGGATCTCTCTATACTTTGCTACGTTAATCTTTCCCTTGATCCTGACTAGTCACCCAGTCCCTACCGCTGAAAAACATGCCCACAGCATGCTGCTGCCACCAACATGCTTCACCGTAGGGATGGTGCCAGGTTTGCTCCAGACATGCTGCAGAGATGGTTGTCCTTCTGGAAGGTTCTCATTTCCACAGAGGGACTCTGGAGCTCTGTCAGAGTGACCATCGGGTTGTTGGCCACCTGCCCGAACAAGGCCCTTCTCCCCCGATTGCTCAGTTTGGCAGGGTGTACAGCTCTAGGAAGAGTCTTGGTGGTTCCAAACTTCTTCCATTGAAGAATGACGGAGGCCTCTGTGTTCTTGGGGACATTTAATGCAGCAGAAATATTTTGGTACCAGTCCCCAGATCTGTGTCCCGACACAATCCTGTCTCGGAGCTCTACAGACAAATCCTTCGACCTCATGGCTTGGTTTTACTCTGACATGCAGTGTCAACTGTGGGACCTGACATAGACAGGTGTGTGCCTGTCCAAATCATGTCCAATCAATTTAATTTACCACAGGTGGACTCCAAGTTGTAGAAACATCTCAAGGATCATCTCATAGCAAGGGGTCTGAAAACTTAAACGTAGATAAGCAATTATAATTTTCTTTGACATTTGCAAGAATTTCAAAAAATCCTGTTTTGGCTTTGTCATTATGGGGTATTGTGATGTCATAATGGGGTATTGTGTGTAGATTGACAAGGAAAAACATGTAATCAATTTTAGAATAAGGCTGTAACGTACCAAAATGGGAACGGGTCTGACAGTGCCCTGACTTTTTCCACATTTTGTTATGTTACAGCCTTATTCTAAAATTTGATTTAAAAATTATTCAGCAATCGACACACCCCATAATGACAAAGCTAAAACGGGTTTAGAAATGTTTGCAAATTTATAAAAAATTATTTAAAAATAAAAGAAAAACAAGTCACTCAAAATTGAGTTCAGATGCATCCTGTTTCATTGATCATCCTTGAGATGTTTCTACAACTTGATATATAAGACATTAAATATACACTACTGTTCAAGACTACTTGTCTTGAAAGAACAGCACATTTTGTGTCCATTAAAATAACATCAAATTGATCAGAAATACAGTGAAGACATTGTTATTGTTGGAAATGGCAGATATTTTATGGAATATCTACATAGGACTACAGAGGCCCATTATCAGCAACCATCACTCCTGTGATCCAATGGCATGTTGTGTTAGCTAATCCAAGTTTATCATTAGAAAACCCTTCTGAATTTATGTTAGTACCGCTGAAAACTGTGGTGCTCATTAAAGAAGCAATAAAACTGGCCTTTGTAACTCTGCCTAGAAGGCCAGCATCCCGGAGTCGCCTCTTCACTGTTGACGTTGAGACTGGTGTTAAGTGACCCCAAACATTAGAATTGAGCTCAGGTGCATCCCGTTTCCATTGATCATCATTGAGATGTTTCTACAACTTTATACAAACAATGGTGTTTGTTTAGTAAAGTTAGATCAATGTCTTGGACGATCACCTAATGATTAATTAGCAGTCCACATAACCAAATATTATAGCATAACATTACTGTTACAACAAATACAACAAATACAACACACTTAGGATGGTTTGCAGAATTGTCCCAAACTCAGCATCGAGTCATTAGGCAGAATGTGTTTTGATTAAAACAAAATACAGGAAGTCTATATAATTTAACACCATCTGCTCTAATTTGATAAACTAACAATAATTCAAGAAGATTTAAATGCATTTTCCCATTAAATTGATTGAGATCAAACGATTGGCATGCAGACGCAGCTTGGTCATTTCACTGGTTAAACGTGAAGAATTATCATTCAATATTGACAGTGATGATGCCATGGCCTATTTTGAAATGAGGTATGCCTAACTTGGTGATTGGGGGTATTAAACATTTTCAATGTTCTTGAGACAATGTGTGGGCAAAGGCAGGTGTTACAAGTTTTCTTTAAATTTGCTTCGCTGTGGAGACTTGAGTTGTTCAGAGATGTGTGATGTCAGAATTACAGAATTCAACCTAGAAATAGACTGGGTCATAACTTATGGAGGTCTAATTTAATAAGATAATTTATAGATAGAACCAGCTCTTACCATGAGAAACAGTTGTCCTAATCTTCTCATCCTCTTCTTCATCTTTAATGTTGACATTCAGCTCCAGTGTTGGACTGCAGTCTTCCAGCTTCACTGATGCCATCTCTGGATCCTGCTGTACAAACTGGGCTCCACTGTCACAATCAGGACCCAGTGACTGTAGGTTTGGACTCAGTGTAGAAGGAGAGAGGCAGGCTGGGTTTGTCCTCACTGTTGATGTTACCGGCCTCAGATTAAGGTCTGTAGAAATAAAGACAAACGGACACAAGAGTTATTTTCTGGACAGTTCTGGCACTTTATTCTGTAAAATTATTTATCTTTTGTCTTGTTTAATTATCTCCTTTCAGTAGATCAGATAGATAATTCTTGACAAAACATTCATTCACATTAGACAACGTACACATTTTAAATTGCACAACATAAATGCACTTAATCTATAGTAGATTTCTAAATTCACATAAATGCAGTACAAGATCACAGTATGTTTCAGGCAGCACTGTGTACTATTTTATGAATAACCTTGTCTTCACTGTATTATTTCTCTCACAAAAACCAAATGTATTTCCCATTCACACCATATTAAGAATTATCAGGGGTCGTACAGTGGCAAGTCAAATTCAAGGACTTTTCAAGCACTAATATTTATTTACTTTAAGCCCCATGTGAAAACCCTGAAATATAGATAAATATAGAAACTGTATGTGTCTGAATATTAGTACACATGTCAAAAAAACTGTTAATATTTACATTAAGCTTCAAATCTGTAGTGCAACTGAAATGGTCTCTCTCTGATGAGGCACTACCTGCACTGAAGTCCGTTGATGCAGACCTCCTATGGTATCATGGAGGCCCACAAACAAACCTTTAAGGTGCATGTCTGTCTAATTCTGTACTAAGAAAATAAAACAAGAAATACCTATTAACTTCTCCCACACCCTCACTTTCCCCAAAACCCTCCCACACCCCCCCAATAAACTATATCAATAGATCCCTTTCTATGTTTGCAAACATTGGGGTCTATATCATGCTGAGAGAGCCCACCCCCAGGTTATCCAGATTATCAAAAACCATGCCAACAGTAACATCTGTTACCCCCAACAACTCTGCTGCAGTTTACAAGATAACTTTCAACCTGGTATTTCTGCTTTACACAATCCAAGTTGTTGATAACCTTACCAATGAAAGCTATGAAGTACATTTTATTCACTATTAAAGTATCCTTTGTCACAGCACATTTATGGGCACAAGATTTCTGAACAGGCCTCGAAACCATGTCAGGGCTAGTGGAAAGACCAGTTCTGACAGTAGGTCTTCTTACTACAGGACCAGCCATGGAAGCTCCATCAGTCTGATAGTAGGCCCTCTTACTACAGGACCAACCATGGAAGCTCCATCAGTCTGATAGTAGGCCCTCTTACTACAGGACCAACCACGGAAGCTCCATCAGTCTGATAGTAGGCCCTCTTACTACAGGACCAACCATGGAAGCTCCATCAGTCTGATAGTAGGCCCTCTTACTAAGGGACCAGCCATGGATGCTCCATCAGTCTGCACTGTAGTTCCACCAGTCTGTCTTACAGCCTCTGCATATGATACATCATAACATATTATATATCTCTGAGCATCTCTCTGCACCTGGCATCCACCAAATGCTGCTCTGTGTGTCCTCTGCACAATTGCAACACTTAACCGTCACATTGCTCCAACATTCACTGTAATCATGTTCCCCACCACACTTGGCACATCTTTTCACTCAACAGCTACATGTCCCATTCTTTGACATTTAAAAACACTGATGATTCACGGTTGCTGCTCCAGTTTCAACTGTTCTGCTATGGAACCCTGACCTGTTCACCAGACGTGCTACCTGTCCCAGACCTGCTGTTTTCAACTCTCTAGAGAAAGCAGGAGCAGTAGAGATACTCTCAATGATCGGCTATGAAAAGCCAACCGACATTAACTCCTGAGGTGCTGACCTGTTGCAACCTTATGGCCATGTTCTGTTATAATCTCCACCCAGCACAACCAGAAGAGGACTGGCCACCGCTCATAGCCTGGTTCCTCAAGGTTTCTTCCTTGGTTCTGGCCTTTCAAGGGAGTTTTTCCTAGCCACTGTGCTTCTACACCTGCATTGCTTGCTGTTTGGGGTTTTAGGCTGCGTTTCTGAACAGCACTTTGTGACATCAGCTGATGTAAGAAGTGCTTTATAAATACATTTGATTGGTTGATTGATGAGGCTGGGTCAAAATCTCTGACATTGAAGCTAAGGAATCCTATTCTGTACTTTTCCAGACAAAACCTTCTAACACCTCAACAGCACTGATAAGCTTTCACTTCTTTAACCCTCTTTCCTATTGATCAACCTTTAGGCTTCAACCACTCTGTCTCCCTTCACATGGTCTTTAACAATATCATCCATGGACATAGATATCGGGACCTCAGAGATTATTACTCCCTTCAATGTAGCATCAGCTCCAGGGTCATGGCTTCTGAGCTTCATCCCATTATGATTTTCCAGTTGATGAATCTTCCCTTGCTGAACATGACCAGCACAAGATATTAACAATCTACCATTGTCCATTTTTTACTTCACCTTTATTTAACCAGGTTGGCTCGTTGAGAACAAGTTCTAATTTACACAGATGAGGCCCAGTTTAACTTCCCTCTCTTTAAGGCCTTGGTTAATCAGGGTGTAAACGAGGCCCTGTGGTCTCCTCAAACACCATCCCAACTTTCCACTGTGACACATTATTACTCTAGCTCCCTACTGTGGGCCTCTTTAGAGTTTCTATACTACATGCACCACTGCTTCCAGTATCATTATCTCTGTTCTTCTTATGTCTTTGCACTACAGACCATTCAAATACTAGGCCCTCATCCTTCCTCTCCATATCATCAGAACTGTCCCCCACATTGATCACATTCCAGCACAGCTGTTGCTTCTCAAACTCTCCATTTCCATTGTTTCAGGAGTATCAAACTCATTCCATTGATGGCCGAGCCTTCCAGGTTTTCGTTTTTTCATTTAAATTAAAACCTAGTCAATCAGATGAGGGGAGTTCCTCACTAATTAGTGACCTTAATTCATTAGTCAAGTAGAAGGGTGGAGCGAAAACCCGCAGACACTTGGTCCTCCATGGAATGGGTTTGATACGTGCTCTGATTCATCCGTATTAATCGACACCATTCCATGCAGTTGGCCTCTCTCTCCAAATGGTGAAGGATAACTTCAGTTAGATTCCCTCTATTTTGACACTTCATCACGCAGCCTCATGTCGCCATTTCACCACGAGCAAACTCCTAGAAAGACAACCGAAACCGTTGAAGCCGCCATTTGACTTGCCTCGTCTGAAACATCCTGATCTCGCGAGTTTACATGAAAGAAACAGTGTATGTAAACTCGTGAGATGAGGACGGTTCGGAAGTGGCTATTTACCAGCTCATAAACAACATTTTACACAAAACCAAGAACATGTAAAAACGAACTCGAATAAGTGGAATCTTTATGAAATGACTTTGAGAAAATTGTGTACATACACTCAGATAAACCCAATGTCTAGCTATGTGACTTGTAAAATCGTTTTTAATCACGTTCTTCACTCACTCGTTTTGACCCCAAAACAACACATACAATTAAAACCTTTACAAAACGTGATAATACCTTGACGGATTTGTTATCTAATATATTATTTCGACATGATAAAGTTTAAACGTGCTATTACATACCTGTAATAATACATTTGAAACGGACACAACCACTATAGACATAACAGCACAGTTCTGTCGTTTTCTACCCGGAACTTCCTGTTCCCAACTACGACAGTGTACAGCGTAATCTTCTTCTCTGGTATACTGACATTTACACAAATATAACGTGTCTGCCGCTATCTACTGTACGGTTATTAAACTGTAAAAAGAAATACATGTCCATTGCGGAAACAACGACATCAAAACAAAATACAATAATAGATAAAATAGAAAACATCGCAATAGAAGGTATCCTAGTGGTTAGAGCGTTGGGCCCGTAACCAAAAGGTTGCTAGATCGAATCCCTGAGGTGATAATGTAAACATCTGTTGTTCTGCCTCTGACCAAGGCAGTTAATCCACTATTCCTAGGCCATCATTGTAAATAAGAATTTGTTCTTAATTGACTTGCCTCGTTCAATAGAGGTTCAATAAAAAATAAATTTAAAAAAAGTGTATACTAGCTCCTTCCCACAGAATACTGAAGAGGGACAACCTAGTCTCAGAGCAAAACGTATATGTTACAAAAACATCCGTGTCACTCCATTTAGTATGTTGAGTTACATTATATAGGCCTACCAATATAAACTGAACTAAAATATAAACGAAACATGTGAAGTGTTGGTTTCATGAGCTGAAATAAAAAGATCAAGCACAAAAAGCTAATGTCTCTCAAATGTTGTGCACAACTTTGTTTATATATACTGTTAGTGAGCATTTCAGCCTTTGTCAAGATAATCCATCCACCTGAGGTGTGGCATATCAAGATGCCGATAAAACAGCATTATCATTACACAGGTGCACCTTGTGCTGGGGGACAATAAAAGGCAATGGTGGCACCAGCTTCCATCTGATGCTAACGTCCTCCTGGTGAGATTCAAACACGCAACCTTTGGCTAGACGTTTGAGTTACACTCCCACCCTTCCACAGAGCAGGAGTAAGACTTCTCTCCTGTGTGAAAACATTGGTGTGTTTTTAAGTTGCTCTGGTGAGAGAAACTCACCCCACAGTCAGAACAGACGTAATGCTTCTCTCCTGTGTGTGGTCTCTGTTGAACATTTAGCTCAGTTGATGTTTTAAAACATTTTACACAATCAGAGCAGGAGTATGGCTTCTCTCCTGTATGTATATGTTGGTGTGTTTTTAAGGTACACAATTGGGAGAAACTCTTCCCACAGTCAGGGCAGATGTAAGGCTTCTCTCCTGTGTGTATACGTTCATGGGATTTCAAGTGGGAAAGTTGAGAGAAACTAGTTCCACAGTCAGGGCAGAATAATTTATTATTTTATTTAATAAGAAAGGCTTCTCTCCTGTGTGTGTTCTCTGATGAACTTTTAGCTCATTTGATGTTTTGAAGCATTTTCCACATTCAAAGCAGGAGTAGGGCTTCTCTCCTGTGTGTATTTTTAGGTAAATTTTAGCTTTGATAGAAATGAGAATCTCCTCACAATGTGGGCAGTGATGAGACCTCTTAGCTCTGTGATCTTCCTGCTGTTGCTCTCTGGATGTAGATAATGTCTCAACATGGTATCCTGTGTGAACATCAGAAGAACCAGTCAGTTGGTGTGATATACATGTCAATCAAATGTATTTTATGAAGCCCTTTTTACATCAGTAGTTGTCACAAAGTGCTGAACAGAAACCCAGCCTAAAATCCACAAAGAGCAAGCAATGCAGATGTAGAAGCACAGTGGCCACAAAAAAACTCAGTAGAAAGCAGGAACCTAGGAAGAAACCTAGAGATTAACCAGGCTCAGAGCGGTGACCAGTCCTCTTCTGGCCATACCGGGTGACAGGTAGCCTAGTGGTTAGAGCAACCGGATGGTTGCAAGATAGAATCCCCGAGCTGACAAGGTAACAATCTGTCATTCTGCCCCTGAACAAGGAAGCTAACCCACTGTTCCTAGGCCGGCTGTTGTCAAATCGATCCGGTTAACAGGATTTCAGCCGGAAGAACAGTCTAAAATCACATTACATAATTTCACAAATAGTTCCATCTTTACTCATTCATTCTATACAACAACTAGATGTAAGCCTCATAACTGAGACTTTGTATAAACAGTATAATGGTAATGTGGCTGTATTGTCGCTCATGAGTTTACCAAAATTGTACCAAACGGACCAGTTCGTAGCTCATTACTTCACCGATCTTTATACCTTCTCCAGAACATGAATGTCGTTCGGTTCTCCAGTTCTGTGAGGTGGAAGAAATTCCTTTGTTCTCTCTATGAAACTCACTCTCTCTCTATACTTTCTGATCATGAGGCAGGATTCTCCTCCAGGAATTTACGACCTGAGGTCGCAGCAGCCTGGGAGTAGGAGCGACGGAGAGAGGGGGATGGTGCATATGGAGGGGGTGGTGCTCACTGTTCCCAAAGAGGGCAACGTCATGACAGCAGGTAGTTTGCCCCTGGTGTTGCGTTGTGCAAACCTCACCATTCTCTGGAGAGCCTTGCGGTTGATGGCGGCGCAGTTGGCATACCAGGCTGTGATACAGCCCGACAGGATGCTCGATTGTGCATCTGTAAAAGTTTGTCAGGGTTTTGGGTGACAAGCCTATTTCTTCAGCCTCCTGAGGTTGAAGAGGCGCTGTTGCGCTTCTTCACCACACTGTCTGTGTGGGTGGACTATTTCAGTTTGTCTGTGATGTGTCGGCCCAGGAACGTAACTTTAATTTCAACTTGCTGTCTTGTTCAGCTTCAGAAAAATAGTAAATATGTCACTTGAAACATAGTTTTTTGTAATTCATTAGACAAAAGAGAAGAGTTTGACCAGTAAACATTCATATACAAACTTTATGTTTCATTGGCAGATCAATTTAGTCGGCTTGAATGTGGTTTTCCAAACACATTTATTATCAATGACTAAAATAACATTTCTAGTTTTGAAAATACAATTTAATAAACACATGTAGTCAGTCATTTCATAGCCTGTTTATAATTAAAGAAATGGTAATTTAGTGGTAAAAAATGATCCCAAACTGATCATCACAACATCTCTATCTGATACATGTTGTCTTCGACATCATTCCCACAGAAAACTGCAGAGGGCAGCAGTACCATCCAGTCAACCATCAGACTACATTGTTTTAAGTGATGGGCACCAAGTATATATCAATAACAG
Organism: Oncorhynchus gorbuscha; assembly: GCF_021184085.1. Taxonomy (NCBI): domain Eukaryota; kingdom Metazoa; phylum Chordata; class Actinopteri; order Salmoniformes; family Salmonidae; genus Oncorhynchus; species Oncorhynchus gorbuscha. The sequence goes on along the minus strand of NW_025746189.1, from coordinate 15,657 downwards.
TAGGATTTTTTCAAACTGATATCGATACCAAACTCAGGAGGTTGGTGGTGGCACCTTAATTGGGGAGGCCACGCTGGTGGTAATGGTTGGAATGGTATCAAATACATCAAACACATGGTTTCCATGGTTTCCAGGTGTTTGATGGCTTTCCATTCCCTCCGTTACAGCCATTATTATGAACCGTCCTCCTCTCAGCAGCTTCCACCGAGATCATATCTATTTCAATGAATAACAATGCAACTGTCTACACTTCACTTCCATGGCTTTGTGAAGTCCAGAAAACTGATGCTGGATGCTGGTTGGGCCAAGTGTGATTGTTCGGGGTGTCTAACATACCTCAACAGTTTGAATAAAATAGGAATCAATTGAATGCCTGTGGTCAAGCAGTTAACTATGCTACATTGAGAAGGTTTTGAGCGAAGGCTGTTCTTCGCTCAAAACCTTCTCAATGTAGCATAGTTGTTATTGACTGTGTTTTCCATTGTTATTGACTGTGTTTTCCATGTTTTCCATTAGATGCACTATTGTTAAGTGACTGTCCCACTGGATGTCATAAGGTGAATGCACCAATTTGTAAGTCGCTCTGGATAAGAGCGTCTGCTAAATGACTTAAATGTAAATGTAAATGTACTATACATAAAAGTGTAGGTTAACAGCAAGGATAAACTGATATCTATTATTATATTATTATATCACAATATGCCTTGCTCATATCTATTTCAAACTAAATCAATATCATATCTAAATATCTGGGGTGGCAGGGTAGCCTAGTGGTTAGAGCATTGGACTAGTAACCAAAAGGTTGCAAGTTCAAATCCCTGAGCTGACAAGGTACAACATCTGTCATTCTGCCCTGAACAGACAGTTAACCCACTGTTCCTAGGCTGTCATTGAAAATAAGAATTTGTTCTTAACTGACTTGCCTAGTAAAATAAAGGTTAAAAAAATCTATATTGGTTCTCACCACAAATTGTTTCATTGTTCAATAGAGGCTAACAATACACAGCACAACTGACAAGGTGCCAACTGGGCACAAAAAATGATTGAATCAACGGTGTTTCAACATAATTTATCAACGTATTGTGACGTGGAATGTATGTGCAGAATACTGTACATTGGATTTGCAAAAGCTGTTGTTTTGAGGTTCAACCACAGGATTATGGCATCATGTTAACCAATTTTCAACATAGTTATAAACAGGCTATGAAATGACTGACCTTGCATAAATAGGTTGAATATATGTTGAATTTGTACCTTTGAAACAACGTTAGATCTTCAACTTTATATCCACTATCAGAAAAGACAATAGACTGGCCAGCACCTCCTAGTGGAGAGTTGATTAATCTACAGCTATCCTTTTGGTCTGTCATCCACGGTGGACATATTTTAATGAGTAAGTGAGATGATGTCACCTCACCTGAGGCAAAGCAAAACATGTGATTGGCTGTTCAGATTCAGCTCAACAGACAGTAATATTGATTGATTTCATTAGTGATTTTTCAGACTTTGGTGATTACATCTGCCAATAACGCACCCTCAGACTGTTTTTCTCGTCACTCAATGACATTCAAGATTGGTGCCTCAAACCCCCTCCCCCTCCCTCTCTCGACAACAGCTGTTCAACTACCGACTTGCCTGCTATGAATGCGGGACTTGGTGGTTCACTAAGAGCAGATGAACACACAGGAAGTAGACACTTCCCGATTCTACCAGTGAAATGAAAATGTGCTAGTTCTATGTGCTAGTTCTATGTGCTAGTTCTATGTGCTAGTTCTATGTGCTAGTTCTATGTGCTAGTTCTATGTGCTAGTTCTAGCTTGTGGTTAGGATAATTTTTATGTTTTTTTTTCTCACAAAAAACGTAATGATGGTAATATACTAATGACCATATGCCACGGTAGAGCCAGGGTGAAATTCCCCTATAAAACCTCTCTGAGATATGTGGCCAAAAGCCAGGGAAAATGCAGAGTGCCAAATTCAAATAAATTACTATAAAAATCAAACTTTCATTAAATCACACATGCAAGATAGCAAATTAAAGCTACACTTGTTGTGAATCCAGTCAACATGTCAGATTTCAAAAAGGCTTTTCGGCTAAAGCAAAAGAAGCTATTATCTGAAGATAGCATCCCAGTAAAGAAAGAGAGAGAAGCATATTTCAACCCTGCAGGCGCCCCACAAAATGCAGAAATAAAAATATAATTAATGCCTTACCTTTGACGAGCTTCTTTCGTTGGCACTCCAATATGTCCCATAAACATCACAAATTGTCATTTTGTTTGATTAGTTCTGTCGATATATATCCAAAATGTCAATTTATTTGGTGCGTTTGATCCAGAAAAATACCAGTTCCAACTTGCGCAACGTGACTACAAAATATCTCAAAAGTTACCTGTAAACTTTTCCAAAACACTTCAAACTACTTTTGTAATACAACTTTAGGTATTTTTTAACGTAAATAATCAATCAAATTGAAGACGGGATGATCTGTGTTCAATACAGGAGGAAAACAAACTGTAGCTAGCTTTCTGGTCACGCGCCTCTATCTAATAGTACACTACAAGTGACCCTCGTTCTGAACAGGGCTACTTCTTCATTACACAAAGGAATAACCTCAACCAATTTCTAAAGACTGACCAATAGTGGTTTTGGTTTGATTTCATGTGTCTCAGAAGAGCAGAAGGAGAGAGCATTGTTTTTCGGAGCAGGGTACCGATTAAAGGATGTTATATCTGGAGTTTCGCTGGAAGAGTGAAGAGTGTCTGCCTATGTTGTGAAAATATTCAGTCAATAATATTTCTCACATTCACATTTCTCGCCTGTGAGTTCCAATATACTTTTATTACAGAGTAATATCAGCCTTGCTTGTTCATGAAAACAACTAACTTTCCAGCCTTGGCACACACTCTTTATACAGGTTTCATCTTTACGTCACACACATAGAAACTCCTCTTGATGTTCATGATTATCCCCTCTGGCATTGAGCCACCATTATCTTTTTGCCTTGCACTAATTTTAGTGCAAGGCACTAATTTCAGTCCTTCTGTAGCTCAGTTGGTAGAGCATGGCGCTTGTAACGCCAGGGTAGTGGGTTCGATCCCCGGGACCACCCATACGTAGAATGTATGCACACATGACTGTAAGTCGCTTTGGATAAAAGCGTCTGCTAAATGGCATATATTATTATTATTTTATTATTTTTTAGTTTGGTTTCATATTAGGACATGGAAACATTAGAGCCATACAATGGTTAATAAATAAACAGTCATGGTCAGTCCCCAGACAGGTGCATGTCTAATGGGGTATAATGACCCAGACACACACATATATATATATAGTGCACTCATCCAGCTGACGACTACACAATGTGTAATGGACACATATGTACTGGTAGATTTCCAATACCTACTGATGTGATGCTGGGATATGTATGATTCGCAGTGAGAGCTATTGTGAATAAACCACTGCAGTTATGACATTGATAAAATAATGGCCATGCATCAAGTATGTGCCGACGGAATAGTTTTGGTGTTTATTAGGATCCCCATTAAACGCTGCAAAAGTATCAGAATTGTTCACTTCTCACTGACTTCTCAACCCCAAGCGTTCTCTGAAGTCTCGCGTTGTTACGTCTCTTGGTTTAGAAACTGGTTGTGGGAGAACAGAAGTTCCGCGCAGGCGCGCATCATTCTTCAGAATAAAGGATACGCCAGAATTGTGCAGCCGAGACGACAACTTCTTTGTCCGTGTATTACTACTGGTATGTAATAGCACGTTATAATATCGAAATAACATGTCAGGTAGTAAATGCGTCAAGTTATTATCGCGTTTGATGAAGGTTTTATGTGCTATTTTTGTGTCAAACCGCGTGGGTTAACGTGATCACTTTTCTACGAAGCACATAGTCATAGACTTTGGGTTAGTCTGAGTGGATGTAACGTTATATAATTTCGTCAAGGTATTTTCATTAAGGATCAATCTATTTGAGATTTCTGGGTTCGTTTTACATGTCGTTTTTGGTTTTGTGTAAAATTCACGAGCTGGGAAAATGGCGGATCCCCCTCGGTCTGCATCAACACACTTCAGTGCAGGCAGTGAGGGTGCAGCAGAGACTATTTCACAATTGTGCTACTGTTTTGGAGCTAAATGTAATGATTATCAGTTTTCTACATGTGAACTAATATTCAGAGACATTCAGTTGATTCTGTCTATCTATAAATGTTACTATGGTGTGAAGGAAAATGCTATTGGTTTTTGATTGGAATAATACAGTGGAGACAAGGTTATTCAGGAAAATAGTACATAGTGCTGCCTGAAACATACTACAACCTTGTACTAAATGTTTTGGGGGGCATTTATGTAAATTCAGGAAGTCTACTATAGATTAACTGCATTTACAGTTGTGTAGCCTAATTTAAAGTGTATACTTTGTCTTATGTGAATTAATTAATGTTTTGTTGTCAATGCTTAGTTACCAGATCTATTGAAATGAGATCAGTGCTTGACTTGGAGCTGAGCTGAGTACCGTCACCTCAAATGTCAACTGTTTGAGCTCATGTTCATCTTATAGAATATTATCTCAACAGTATTGTGGAGCTCCTACACCTAAATATAAACCGTATTTTTAGATAATAAAGTAAGTCTTGGCAGTTCTGGCACTAACTTTTGTGTCCGGTTCTCATTGTTACTACAGGCTGACTCAGATTAAGTCTGAGGCCGGTAACATCAACGGTGAGGACAAACCCAGCCTGCCTCTCTCCTTCCACACTGAGTCCAAACCTACAGTCACTGGGTCCTGATTGTGACAGTGGGGCCCAGTTTGCACTGCAGGATCCAGAGATGGCATCAGTGAAGCTGGAAGACTGCAGTCAAACACTGGAACTGAATGCCAACATTAAAGATGAAGAAGAGGAGGAGAAGATTGGGACATCTGTTAATCATGGTAAGAGCAGGTTCTATCTAACTTAAGTTGGTGTTTTTCATTCCAACTTCCCACTCAAATCAAATCAAATTTATTTATATAGCCCTTCGTACATCAGCTGATATCTCAAAGTGCTGTACAGAAACCCAGCCTAAAACCCCAAACAGCAAACAATGCAGGTGTAAAAGCACGGTGGCTAGGAAAAACTCCCTAGAAAGGCCAAAACCTAGGAAGAAACCTAGAGAGGAACCGGGCTATGTGGGGTGGCCAGTCCTCTTCTGGCTGTGCCGGGTAGAGATTATAACAGAACATGACCAAGATGTTCAAATGTTCATAAATGACCAGCATGGTCAAATAATAATAAGGCAGAACAGTTGAAACTGGAGCAGCAGCACAGTCAGGTGGACTGGGGACAGCAAGGAGCCATCATGTCAGGTAGTCCTGGGGCACGGTCCTAGGGCTCAGGTCCTCCGAGAGAGAGAAAGAAAGAGAGAATTAGAGAGAGCATATGTGGGGTGGCCAGTCCTCTTCTGGCTGTGCCGGGTGGAGATTATAACAGAACGTGGCCAAGATGTTCAAATGTTCATAAATGACCAGCATGGTTGAATAATAGTAAGGCAGAACAGTTGAAACTGGAGCAGGAGCATGGCCAGGTGGACTGGGGACAGCAAGGAGTCCTCATGTCAGGTCCCACTGTGCATGAAGAGTTGCTGTAGAACTATTTTATTTATTTTATTTCACCTTTATTTAACCAGGTGGGCCAGTAGAGAACGAGTTCTCATTTACAACTGTGACCTGGTCAAGATAAAGCAAAGCAGTTCACCAAAAAACAACACAGAGTTACACATGGGATAAACAAACGTACAGTCAATAACACAATAGAAAAAATATATATGCAGTATGTGCAAATATAGTGAGATTAGGGAGGTAAGGCAATAAATAGTGGTGAAATGTTTACAATTTAGCATTAACACTGGAGTGATAGATGTGCAGGTAGAGATACTGGGGTACAAAAGAGCAAAACTAAATAACAATATGGGGATGAGGTAGTTGGGTGGGCTATTTACAGATGGGCTGTGTACAGGTGCAGTAAGCTGCTCTGACAGCTGATGCTTAAAGTTAGTGAGTGTCTCCAACTTCAGTGATTTTTGCAATTAGTTACAGTCATTGGCAGCAGAGAACTGGAAGGACAGGTGGCCAACTGAGGAGTTGGCTTTGGGGATGACCAGCGAAATATGCCTGCTGGACCGCGTGCTACGGGTGGGTATTGTTATGGTGAACAGTGAGCTGAGATAAGGCGGGGCTTTACCTAGAAAATACTTATAGGTGACCTGGAGTGGGTTTGGCGGCGAGTACGAAGCGATGGCCAGTCAACGAGAGTGTACAGGTCGCAGTGGTGGGTAGTATATGAGGCTTTGGTGACAAAACGGATGGCACTGTGATAGACTGCATCCAATTTGTTGAGTAGAGTGTTGGAGGTTATTTTGTAAATGACATCGCCAAAGTCAAGGATCGGTAGGATAGTCAGTTTTACGAGGGTATGTTCGGCAGCATGAGTGAAGGAGGCTTTGTTGCGGAATAGGAAGCCGATTCTAGATTTAATTTTGGTTTGGAGATGCTTAATGTGAGTTTGGGAGGAGAGTTTACAGTCTAACCAGGCACCTAGGTATTTGTAGTTGTCCACTTATTCTAAGTCAGAACCGTCCAGAGTAGTGATGGACGGGTGGGAAGGTGTGGGCAGCGATCGGTTGAAGAGCATGCATTTAGTTTTACTTACATTTAAGAGCAGTTGGAGGCCACGGAAGGAGAGTTGTATTGCATTGAAGCTCGCCTGGAGGTTAGTTAACACAGTGTCCAAAGAAGGGCCAGAAATATACAGAATGGTGTCATCTGCGTAGAGGTGGATCAGAGAATCACCAGCAGCAAGAGCTATATCATTGAAATAAACAGAGAAAATAGTTGGCCCGAGAATTGAACCCTGTGACACCCCCATAGAGACTGCCAGAGGTCTGGACAACAGGCCCTCCGATTTGACACACTGAACTCTATCAGAAAAGTAGTTGGTGAACCAGGCTTTCATTTAAGAAACCAAGGCTGTTGAGTCTGCCGATAAGAATGCGGTGATTGACAGAGTTGAAAGCCTTGGCCAGGTCAATGAAGACGGCTGCACAGTACTGTCTTTTATCAATGGTGGTTATGATATCGTTTAGTACCTTGAGCGTGGCTGAGGTGCACCCATGACCAGCTCGAAACCAGATTGCATAGCTCAGATCCATGACCACGGTTGCACTACTGTTTTGAAGCTAAATGTAATGATTATCGATTTACTACATGTGAAATAATATTGACACATTCAGTTTGTCTTTATCTATAAACGTTACTATGGTGTGAACAGGAAATACAATAGTTTTTTGAAGTAAAAGAGTGAATACAAGGTTATTAATGAAAATATCACATATTGATGCCTAAAACAAACTGTAACCTTGTACAAAATGGTTTGAGTCTTTTATGCATTTATCTACTACAGGTTAAGTTTTAGCTCAAAAGTATTGTGGAGCTCCTGCACCTAAATATAAACAGTACCAGCACCCAAAATTAGTATTGAAAACTATTTCAGTCCAAGTCAAGCAATGAATTAGATAATTGGACAACAAAAAAAAAATATATATATTTAATAGAGAATAAAGACCTTGCCAAACTGTCAAGAAAATAACTTTTGTGTCTGTTTCTCTTATACTACTTGCCGACTCAGGTATGACACCGGTAACATCAACAGTGAGGACAAACCCAGCCCTCCTCTCTCCTTCCACACGGAGTCCAAACCTACAGTCACTGGGTCCTGATTGTGACAGTGGAGCCCAGTTTGCACTGCAGGATCCAGAGATGGCATCAGTGAAGCTGGAAGACTGCAGTCAAACACTGGAGCTGAATGTCAACATTAAAGATGAAGAAGAGGAGGATAAGATTGGGACATCTGTTAGTCATGGTAAGAGCTGGTTCTGTCTAATTTTGTTGTTCGTTACAACTTCTCCGCTGTGCATGAACAGTTGCAGTAGAACTGTTTCATGATGAACTGTTTCAATGAGAAGGTAGATGTTATTTCATGCTACTGACACTTGCATGGTTTGACATCAGTATTGTCAGCATTTATTTTATTCGCTGGTCTGTCTGGAGTGATCAGAGAATAGACTAAAGAAGTGAAGTAGACAAACTGACAGTGTTTTAAAGTTTTATGAAATGAGTCTGTGTAGTTACTAACCCCTGTGATACTGAGTAGAGGATGATATGAAATGAGTCTGTGTAGTTACTAACCCTTGTGATAGTGAGTAGAGGATGATATGAAATGAGTCTGTGTAGTTACTAACCCTGGTGATAGTGAGTGGAGGATGATAGAGCTCAACATTTTCATGATACTTATCGAATAGTTTTATTCCCCTTTTGTATTTCACAGCCTACTTATATGAATACTTACAGGTAGCCTAGTGGTTAGAGCGTTGCACTAGTAACCGAAAGGTTGCTTGATCAAATCCCCGAGCTGACAAGGTAAAAATATGTTGTTCTGTCCATGAGCATAGCAGTTAACCCACTGTTCCCCGGGTGCTGAAGACGTGGTTGTTGATTCTGGCAGCCCCCCGCACCTCTCTGATTCAGAGGTTGGGTTAAATGTGGAAGACACACTTCAGTTGAATGCATTCAATTGTACAACTGACTAGGTATCCCCTCTCCCATTCAGTTGTACAGCTGACTAGGTATCCCCTCTCCCATTCAGTTGTACAGCTGACTAGGTATCCCCTCTCCCATTCCGAAAGTATTTAGACCCCTTGACATTTCCCACATTTTGTTACGTTACAGCCATATTCTAAAATTGATTAAATAAAAAATGTTCCTCATCAAGCTACACACAATACCCCATAATGACAAAGCAAACACAGGTTTTTAGAAATGTTTTCAAATTTTATCAAAAATTTGAAACAGAAATACATTATTTACATAACTATTCACTCTTTGTTATGAGACTCGACATTGAGCTCCGATGCATCCTGTTTCCATCCTTGAGATATTTCTACAACTTGAAGTTGTCAACCTGTGGTAAATTCAACTGATTGGACATGATTTAGAAAGGCACACACCTGTCTATATAAGGTCCCACGTTTCACAGCGCAGGTCAGAGCAAAAACCAATCCATGAGGTCGAAGGAATTGTCCGAAGAACTCCATGAAAAGGAAAATTCACGGGGAGGTAAAATGGCGGCTCCCACTCGGTCTGCGTCAACGGACTTCAGTGCAGGCAGTGCGGGTGCAGCAGGGAGAAACAATTTCACAGTTGCTCTACTGTTTTGAAGCTAAATGTAATGATTATCGTGTTTCTACATGTATACTAATATTCAGACATATGCAGTTGTTTCTATATTTATCTATAAATGTTACTATGGTGTGAACGGGAAATACTATTGGTTTTTGATTGAAATAATACAGCGAAAACAAGGTTATTGAGGAAAATGGTACATATGAATTGATGTTTTGTTCTTAATGTTTATCTACCTGATCTATTGAAATGAGATCAGTGCTTGACTTGGACAGCAGCTCATCAGAGCTGAGTACCGTCACCTCAAATGTCTACTGTTTGAGCTCATGTTCCTCTTATAGGATATTAGCTCAACAGTATTTTGGAGCTCCTGCACCTAAAAATGAGTACCGGCACATATTTCAGTCCAAGTTAAACGCTGAATTAGATGATTGAACAAGAATAAATATAATGTATTTAATAGAGAATAAAGAAAGTGCCAGAACTGTCAAGACAAACTTTTGTGTCTGTTTCTCAATGTTACTACAGGACGACTAGAATTACGTCTGAGGCCGGTAACATCAATAGTGAGGACAAACCCAGCCTGCCTCTCTCCTTCCACACGGAGTCCAAACCTACAGTCACTGGGTCCTGATTGTGACAGTGGAGCCCAGTTTTCACTGCAGGATCCAGAGATGGCATCAGTGAAGCTGGAAGACTGCAGTCAAACTCTGGAGCTGAATGTCAACATTAAAGATGAAGAAGAGAAGATTGGGAAATCTCTTTCTCGTGGTAAGAGAATACTAAGATTGTGCAAAGCTGTCATCAAGGCAAAGGGTGACTATTTGATGAATCGCAAATATAATATATTTTGATTTGTTTATCACTTTTTTTGGGTTGCTACATGATTCCAAATGTGTTATTTCATAGTTTTAATGTCTTCACTATTATTCTACGATGTAGAAAATTGTAAAATTAAGAAACCCTTGAATGAGTAGTTGTTCTAAAACGTTTGACCTGTAGTGTATATCACACAACTGACTGGTTCTTCTGATTTTGTTCACACAGGAGACCATGTTGAGACATTCTCTACATCCAGAGAGCAACAGCAGGAAGATCACAGAGCTAAGAGGTCTCACCACTGCCCACATTGTGAGGAGAATTTTTCAGTTATATCAACACTAAAAATACACCTAAAAATACACCTAGGAGAGAATCTGTATTCCTGCACTGACTGTGGGAAGAGTTTCTCAACATCAAAGGTTCTAACAGTTCATCAGAGAGTGCATACAGGAGACAAGCCGTACTCCTGCTCTGACTGTGGAAAGAGTTTCTCTCAAATGGGCACCTTAAAACGTCATGAACGTGTACACACAGGAGAGAAGCCTTACTCTTGCTCTGACTGTGGAAAGAGTTTCTCTCGACCCGATGACTTAAAAACACACAAACGTATACATACAGGAGTGAAGCCTTACTCCTGCTCTGACTGTGGAAAGAGTTTTTCTCGACTGGGCCACTTCAAAACACATAAACTTATACATACAGGAGTGAAGCCTTACTCCTGCTCTGACTGTGGAAAGAGTTTCTCTCAACTGGGTGAATTAAAAATACACCACCGTATACATACAGGAGTGAAGCCTTACTCCTGCTCTGACTGTGGAAAGAGTTTCTCTCAACTGAACAGCGTGAAAACACATGAACGTATACACACAGGAGAGAAGCCCTACTCCTGCTCTGACTGTGGAAAAAGTTTCTCTAAACTGGACAACTTAAAAAGACATGAACGTATACATACTGGAGTGAAGCCATACTCCTGCTCTGACTGTGGAAAGAGTTTCTCTCGACTGGGCCACTTAAAAACACATGAACGTATACATACAGGAGTGAAGCCTTAAAGCTGCTCTAATTGTGTAAAATGCTTCACATCAACTCACCTAAAAGTTCATCAGAGAACACACAAGAGGCCTGCTCTTTCCATGAAATAGTTTTCACCTGGGTTCACCTGGTCAGTCTATCATCGCTAATGATGTTGTTTTTATTATGGATTTATTATGGATCCCCATTAGCTTCCAGCAGAAAAACAAGAGACTGCAGTTGCAGTGGGCTAAGTATTGAAAAGACTGGACGCTGGAGAATTTGAAAAACATACTACCTGGTCTGATGAATCCCTGGTTCCTGCTGTTTCATGTTGACGGGAGGACTGGGGTAATGATACCTTAAAAAAATGACTCAAGTGAAAGTCACCCAGTAAAATACTACTTGAGTAAAAGTATTTGGTTGTAAATATTCTTAAGTATCAAAAGTTATAGTATGAATAATTTCAAATTCCTGAAATTAAGCAAACCAGATGGCACAACTGAGTTGTTGTTTCATATCACGGATAGCCAGGGGCAGATTCCAACACTCTGACATGATTTACAAACTAAGCATTTGTGTTTAGTGAGTCCGCCAAATCAGAGGCAGTAGGGAGGACCAGGGATGTTATCTTATAAGTGTGTGAATTGGACCATTTTCTGTCCTGCTAATCATAAACAATGTAACGAGTACTTTTGGGTGTCAGGGAAAATGTATGGAGTAAAAAGTACATTATTTTTTTTTAGGAATGTAGTGAAGTAAAAGTTGTCAACGATATAAATAGTAAAGTACAGATACGCCCCCAAAATGTTGATTCTTAGCCTGTTTATCATTTAAACAAAAGTTTTTAGTAATATAAAATATTCCACCAAAACTGATCATCACACCATCTTTATCTGATATACACTGAGTGTATAAAAGATTAGGAACACCTTCCTAATATGGAGTTGCACCCCTGTTTGTCCTCAGAACAGCCTCAAATTGTCAGGACATAGACTGTCCAAGGTGTTGATAGCATTTCACAGGGATGCTGGTCCACGATGACACCAATGCTTCCCACAGTTGTGTCGGGTTGGCTGGGAGTGGATCACTACTCTGAATAGCCTGCTCCATCTCCTCCCACAGATGGACAAATGGATTTGGATCAGGTGACTCTGCAGTCCACTGCAGTAAACTGAATTCACTGTCATGTTCTTGGAACCATTCCTGGACAAGCCTTGTGGCATGGGGCATAATGCTGCTGAAGAAATCTATTTGTGTTCCCCAATCCTGGTCCCAAAAGGGGTGTACATGTGTGTTTTTGCCCTCGCACTCTCATACCTTATTCAATTCAAAGGCTTGAGTTGTTTAGTTGAATCCAGTGTGTGAGTGTTAGGGGCAAAAACAAAAACAGCTCACCTCTATGGATCCCCAGGACCAGGATTGGAAAACACTGCAGTACAGAGCAAAAGGTGTGATGATGCAAATTAAATGATATGCAATTATCATAAAGACATTTTCCACTGTACTGAAAGTTTTTTTTGTTAACTAGGCAAGTAAGTTATGAACAAGTTCTTATTTAAAATGACAACCCGCTGTTCCTAGGCTAACTGCCTTGTTCAGAGCAGAATGAAAGATGTTTTACCTTGGCAGTTCGGGATTCGATCTAGCAACCTTTTGGTTCCTGTTCCAATGCTCTAACCAGCCACCCCCAACTTCTATCTTGAAGACTTGATTGCTAATATACAACATTTCTGGCGTTGTGAAACATCCCTTTCATAGAGCATACCACTCCATTAAAGGAGTAGTTTACTATTTTACTACTTGAAGTTCTGTATGTAAGATTACTTGGATTGTATTCAGGGGACCAGGTACAGTATGTACTCACGATTCGAAGTTGTGTACTCAGGAGATGAATCTCTGATCTTAGCAACCATTCTTACGCCTCCACGTAATGTCACTGTGGTTCTTCAATGCTTCTGGATTTTCTGTTTAATAAACCTGGGTCAATGGAAACCTGTCTACTGATGCCATCTCTGGATCCTGCAGTGCAAACTAGGCTACACTGCCACAATCAGGACCCAGTCACTGTAGGTTTGTAGTATGGAAGGAGAGAGCCAGGCTGTGTTTGTCCTGGCTGTCAACTCTGGATAGGATCCCAGTCCTAAATAGAAGTCTGGTCCCTCCCCTGTGCATGCCACACCCCTCCCATTGTACTGTATGTATGAATGCTGTGGTGCTTATTAACACATTATGAAAGTGTGTGGTAGACGTGGACCATCACAGGAGAGTTCACATCTCTTTCACTCTGAACATTCATATCAACGACTCACCCTCAAAAGGACCATCAATACCAGAGTTCTAGAAGAGTATTTACATAATCAACTGCATTTCAACAGCCTGATCCTCTATGTAGTCCCAGTAGTACAGTATATAAAGCTCTAACAATGGGGTGCATTCACATAGTAATGGAGTCAGATGTTGATGAGTGTAGTTTATTATTATTATATTCTACATAATGTCTGGATCATTTCCATCCACCTACATAATAGTGACTCATCCAGTTGATGGGATTTTAAATTTTTTCCAGCTACAATATCAGTTATTGTTAAATCTTGGTTCCAGTAGTTTTTCTAAGAGATTGTCAGTTGTATAGGTTTTCTGCAAGGTTTTCTATAGCTTACCTCTCATATTAATATCATTTTCTGTCTCAAATAGAATTCCCTCAATATTGCTGTGATGTCCAAACGATTCCAAATCAACATTGTGATATAAAACCTTTAAGTTGAGTGTATTTGAAGATATCTACATTGGTCCTTCCAAAATGGCCTTTTAGAGCTGTCACTGAGATACATGTATTTCCTATTACCACGTCTTTTACAGTTTCTATGCCTTTAGTTTTCCATGTGGACCAATTCATGGATGAATTCTGAAACGCTGTCCAGGGGTTCCATACGTTTCATACAATTTGATTGGTCACATGCGCCGAAACCAACAGGTGTAGTAAACCTTACTGTGAAAAGCTTACTTACAAGCCCTTAACCAACAATGCAGTTCATGAAATAGAGTTAAGAAAATATTGACTAAATGAACTAGAAGTGGAAAATAAAATAACAATAACACAATAAAATAACAATAACTCAATAAAATAACAATAACTCAATAAAATAACAATAACTCAATAAAATAACAATAACAATAACTCAATAAAATAACAATAACACAATAAAATAACAATAAAATAACAATAACACAATAAAATAACAATAAAATAACAATAACACAATAAAATAACAATAAAATAACAACACCATAAAATAACAATAACACAATAAAATAACAATTAAATAACAATAACTCAATAAAATACCAATAACACAATAAAATACCAATAACACAATAAAATAACAATAACACAATAAAATAACAATAACTCAATAAAATAACAATAACAATAACACAATAAAATAACAATAACACAATAAAATAACAATAACACAATAAAATAACAATAACACAATAAAATAACAATAACGCAATAAAATAACAATAACAAGGCTTTATACAGGGGGTTGTGTTTCTGGCACAAGAGGCTGCTGAGGAGAGAACGGCTCATAATATTGTCCGAACGGAGCCAATGGAATGACATCAAAACACCTGAAACCATGTTTCATCTATTGTAACATTCCACTAATTAACAGAGTCCACTAATTCCTGTGGTTTCTAGGGACTGATATTGATTCTTGTAGAATACGTTTCATCTATTGTAACATTCCACTAATTAACAGAGTCCACTAATTCCTGTGGTTTGTAGGGACTGATATTGGATTCTTGTAGAATACGTTTCATCTATTGTAACATCTCCACTAATTAACAGAGTCCACTAATTCCTGTGGTTTCTAGGGACTGATATTGATTCTTGTAGAATACGTTTCATCTATTGTAACATTCCACTAATTAACAGAGTCCACTAATTCCCTGTGGTTTCTAGGGACTGATATTGATTCTTGTAGAATACGTTCCATCTATTGTAACATTCCACTAATTAACAGAGTCCACTAATTCCTGTGGTTTGTAGGGACTGATATTGATTCTTGTAGAATACGTTTCATCTATTGTAACATTCCACTAATTAACAGAGTCCACTAATTCCTGTGGTTTGTAGGGACTGATATTGATTCTTGTAGAATACGTTTCATCTATTGTAACATTCCACTAATTAACAGAGTCCACTAATTCCTGTGGTTTGTAGGGACTGATATTGATTCTTGTAGAATACGTTTCATCTTGTTATTATTGTGTTCTTAACTCTGTTGTTCATGTTCTTGGCGTTTTCTTTTGAATATAAATATGTAAAATATTCTGGGGATGAACACGCACGTTTTCAATATGAACCAAACACCCATTGTTCCTCTTTAGTGCATTTAACTACATGTCGCAAGTTAAAGCCTTGAGTAGTGAGTTGATACAATTCCAAATCTGGAAGGTTTAAAACCACCCTCAGATTTAGGAAGATGTGAAACTTTCCTTTTTACTCTATGAATTGTATTTGTCCATATACAGTGTTATGACAGTATACATTTTTAAAGAATGGGGGTAATTGGTATTATGGAAAATAA
>NW_025746188.1:135000-150671 GCF_021184085.1 Oncorhynchus gorbuscha | reverse complement strand
GCTATACACACTGCTCAAAAAAAGGGAACACTAAAATAACACATCCTAGATTTGAATGAATGAAATATTCTTATTACATACTTTTTTCTTTACATAGTTGAATGTGCTGACAACAAAATCACACAGAAATTATCAATGGAAATCAAATGTATCAACCCATGGAGGTCTGGATTTGGAGTCACACTCAAAATTAAAGTGGAAAACCACACTACAGGCTGATCCAACTTTGATGTAATGTCCTTAAAACAAGTCAAAATGAGGCCTCCACGTGCCTGTATGACCTCCCTACAACGCCTGGGCATGCTCCTGATGAGGTGGCGGATGGTCTCCTGAGGGATCTCCTCCCAGACCTGGACTAAAGCATCCACCAACTTCTAGACAGTCTGTGGTGCAACGTGGCGTTGGTGGATGGAGCGAGACATGATGTCCCAGATGTGCTCAATTGGATTCAGGTCTGGGGAACGGGCGGGCCAGTCCATAGCATCAATGCCTTCCTCTTGCAGGAACTGCTGACACACTCCAGCCACATGAGGTCTAGCATTGTCTTGCATTAGGAGGAACCCAGGGCCAACCGCACCAGCATATGGTCTCACAAGGGGTCTGAGGATTTCATCGCGGTACCTAATGGCAGTCAGGCTACCTCTGGCGAGCACATGGAGGGCTGTGCGGCCCCCCAAAGAAATGCCACGCCACACCACGACTGACCCACCGCCAAACCGATCATGCTGGAGGATGTTGCAGGCAGCAGAACGTTCTCCACAGCGTCTCCAGACTCTGTCACGTGCTCAGTGTGAACCTGCTTTCATCTGTGAAGAGCACAGGACGCCAGTGGCGAATTTGCCAATCTTGGTCTTCTCTGGCAAATGCCAAACGTCCTGCACGGTGTTGGGCTGTAAGCACAACCCCCACCTGTGGATGTCAGGCCCTCATACCACCCTCATGGAGTCTGTTTCTGACCGTTTGAGCAGACACATGAACATTTGTGGCCTGCTGGTGGTCATTTTACAGGGCTCTGGCAGTGCTCCTCCTGCTCCTCCTTGCACAAAGGCGGAGGTTGCGGTCCTGCTGCTGGGTTGTTGCCCTCCTACAGCCTCCTCCACGTCTCCTGATGTACTGGCCTGTCTCCTGGTAGCGCCTCCATGGTCTGGACACTACGCTGACAGACACAGCAAACCTTCTTGCCACAGCTCGCATTGATGTGCCATTCTGGATGAGCTGCACTACCTGAGCCACTTGTGTGGGTTGTAGACTCCGTCTCATGCGACCACTAGAGTGAAAGCACCGCCAGCATTCAAAAGTGACCAAAACATCAGCCAGGAAGCATAGGAACTGAGAAGTGGTCTGTGGTCACCACCTGCAGAACCACTCCTTTATTGGGGGTGTCTTGCTAATTGCCTATAATTTCCACCTGTTGTCTATTTCATTTGCACAACAGCATGTGAAATTTATTGTCAATCAATGTTGCTTCCTAAGTGGACAGTTTGATTTCACAGAAGTGTGATTGACTTGGAGTTACATTGTGTTGTTTAAGTGTTCCCTTTATTTTTTTTGAGCAGTGTGTGTGTGTGTGTATGTGTGTATATATATATATATGTGTGTGTGTGTTCATCTGATAAAAGACCACTCCCTCTCCTACGGGACCAGACTGTTGTTTGCTCATTGCATGTTACAGTCTGCTATGAAAATCCATGGAGTTACCTCACTCTGGGCAAGTCACTTAAGGCCAGCCAAGTTCCTCATCATTTTAAATTATAGTACACTTCCTTGGCCTGACTTACTTTATTCCCACCCCCAAGGAGTCCAATCATTGGCCTGAATGACTCCATTTCTCTGATCTGACAGCTGCTTCCACCTATCCCTGACAGGCATATCAGTTTCACTAAGCTTAGCTGTAGATTCTGCAGCAGAGGCCCAGAGCAGCTGATGAGTTAATGTGCTACTGGGATCCTCATGTCATCCACGGGAGTAAAGAAGACATTGAATTATTCCACAGTAGAGATCAGCAAGCATATTTTCAATAGATCATGTGCTCTGTGATTCTATATACACAAAGAGATGTAGGATATGTATTGTATGGAGTCTAACTGTTCAGCAGGCAGCTCTGCTCTAGCCACTGTCTGATGACTTTTTCCCTGACAGAGAGAGATATGGAGAGAGGGAGAGAGAGAGAGAGATATGGAGAGAGGGAGAGAGAGATCGTGATAGGGAGAGAGAGAGAGAGAGAGAGCACGAGAGGGAGGGAGAGAGCGAGAGAAAGAGAGATCGTGATATGGAGAGAGGGAGAGAGAGAAAGAGAGATCGTGATAGGGAGAGAGAGAGAGAGAGAGAGAGAGAGAGAGAGAGGGAGGGAGAGAGCGAGAGAAAGAGAATGGGTGAGATAGTGAGGGAGAGAGATAGGGAGGGAGAGACAGTGAGAGAAAGAGAGTGGGAGAGAGAGAAAGAGAGATCGTGATAGGGAGAGAGAGAGAGAGAGAGAGAGAGAGAGAGAGGGAGGGAGAGAGCGAGAGAAAGAGAATGGGTGAGATAGTGAGGGAGAGAGATAGGGAGGGAGAGACAGTGAGAGAAAGAGAGTGGGAGAGAGAGCAATAGAGAGGAAGGAAGAGGGAGGGAGAGAGATAGAGTGAGTGAGGGAGAGAGATCGTGATAGGGAGAGAGAGAGCATGAGAGAAAGAGAGTGGGAGAGAGAACAATAGAGAGGGAGGGAGAGAGCGAGAGAAAGAGAATGGATGAGATAGTGAGGGAGAGACAGTGAGAGAAAGAGAATGGATGAGATAGTGAGGGAGAGACAGTGAGAGAAAGAGAATGGGTAAGATAGTGAGGGAGAGACAGAGAAAAAGAGAGAGTGAGGGAGAGACAGTGAGAGAAAGAGAGAGTGAGGGAGAGACAGTGAGAGAAAGAGAGCAGCTCTTCTATATGAACCCTAGTCTGGGCAGCTCTTCCATATGAACCCTAGTCTGGGCAGCTCTTCTATATGAACCCTAGTCTGGGCAGCTCTTCTATATGAACCCTAGTCTGGGCAGCTCTTCCATATGAACCCTAGTCTGGGCAGCTCTTCTATATGAACCCTAGTCTGGGCAGCTCTTCTATATGAACCCTAGTCTGGGCAGCTCTTCTATATGAACCCTAGTCTGGGCAGCTCTTCTATATGAACCCTAGTCTGGGCAGCTCTTCTATATGAACCCTAGTCTGGGCAGCTCTTCTATATGAACCCTAGTCTGGGCAGCTCTTCTATATGAACCCTAGTCTGGGCAGCTCTTCTATATGAACCCTAGTCTGGGCAGCTCTTCTATATGAACCCTAGTCTGGGCAGCTCTTCCATATGAACCCTAGTCTGGGCAGCTCTTCTATATGAACCCTAGTCTGGGCAGCTCTTCTATATGAACCCTAGTCTGGGCAGCTCTTCCATATGAACCCTAGTCTGGGCAGCTCTTCTATATGAACCCTAGTCTGGGCAGCTCTTCTATATGAACCCTAGTCTGGGCAGCTCTTCCATATGAACCCTAGTCTGGGCAGCTCTTCTATATGAACCCTAGTCTGGGCAGCTCTTCTATATGAACCCTAGTCTGGGCAGCCCTTCTATATGAACCCTAGTCTGGGCAGCTCTTCTATATGAACCCTAGTCTGGGCAGCTCTTCTATATGAACCCTAGTCTGGGCAGCACTTCTATATGAACCCTAGTCTGGGCAGCTCTTCTATATGAACCCTAGTCTGGGCAGCTCTTCTATATGAACCCTAGTCTGGGCAGCTCTTCTATATGAACCCTAGTCTGGGCAGCCCTTCTATATGAACCCTAGTCTGGGCAGCTCTTCTATATGAACCCTAGTCTGGGCAGCTCTTCTATATGAACCCTAGTCTGGGCAGCTCTTCTATATGAACCCTAGTCTGGGCAGCTCTTCTATATGAACCCTAGTCTGGGCAGCTCTTCTATGAACCCTGTGATCTTGTATTCAACAAGACCACTGAGATAAAACCATCTGTATGGCTAAACCACAGAGATAAAACCATCTGTATGGCTAAACCACAGAGATAAAACCATCTGTATGGCTAAACCACAGAGATAAAACCATCTGTATGGCTAAACCACAGAGATAAAACCATCTGTATGGCTAAACCACAGAGATAAAACCATCTGTATGGCTAAACCACAGAGATAAAACCATCTGTATGGCTAAACCACAGAGATAAAACCATCTGTATGGCTAAACCACAGAGATAAAACCATCTGTATGGCTAAACCACAGAGATAAAACCATCTGTATGGCTAAACCACGGAGATAAAACCATCTGTATGGCTAAACCACAGAGATAAAACCATCTGTATGGCTAAACCACAGAGATAAAACCATCTGTATGGCTAAACCACAGAGATAAAAACCATCTGTATGGCTAAACCACAGAGATAAAACCATCTGTATGGCTAAACCACAGAGATAAAACCATCTGTATGGCTAAACCACAGAGATAAAACCATCTGTATGGCTAAACCACAGAGATAAAACCATCTGTATGGCTAAACCACAGAGATAAAACCATCTGTATGGCTAAACCACAGAGATAAAACCATCTGTATGGCTAAACCAGAGATAAAACCATCTGTATGGCTAAACCACAGAGATAAAACCATCTGTATGGCTAAACCACAGAGATAAAACCATCTGTATGGCTAAACCACAGAGATAAAAACCATCTGTATGGCTAAACCACAGAGATAAAACCATCTGTATGGCTAAACCACAGAGATAAAACCATCTGTATGGCTAAACCACAGAGATAAAAACCATCTGTATGGCTAAACCACAGAGATAAAAACCATCTGTATGGCTAAACCACAGAGATAAAACCATCTGTATGGCTAAACCACAGAGATAAAACCATCTGTATGGCTAAACCACAGAGATAAAAACCATCTGTATGGCTAAAACAACAACAACAACACAGAACATTCCGGCGATGGGCCGGCGTCATGGCAACGCCCTTGCATGGCAATCCAATTTATTGAACTACAGATGCTGGGTTATACAAAATACACCACTTCAATTAAGGCTTTTTAGTTTACATTTGGCCACGCCCCCTCTGTTTTTCCCTCCCCAGCCCCTCCCCTTAATAGGCAGATGACGTTGCATTTCCAGTACTGTGGCTCTGTGAGGGGACATGGTACACATGGTCTGTCCACCAGGACTGATGCTGTTGGTTATCATCACAGCAACACAAAGCGACAAAGGCATTCTCTTACAAGAGGTCAACAGAGGTCACGCAACTCACAACAAACGTGCAACTTTAAACCCCCTCCCCTCCCCTCCCTCCATCTCAAATGGCAACCTAAGCCCATAGGGCTATAGTCAAAAGTAGTGCCCTATGTAGGGAATAGGTGCCATTAGGGACGCACCCCCGTCTCATCCAAGTTCTGCCTGTTCCTCCTCCTCCTCCATCATCATCATCATCATCATCATCTCTACATTGCTGTGGTTCTTATTGTATTTCAGTCTTATTCCCTGCTGCTTCAAACACATTAGTTTGTCCCCCCCTCAACCCCACATTCACTATAGAACAGAATAACAACCCCACACAGTTACTCTTCATCACCATCATCATCATCTGACAGACTGACAGGAAACAGGTCAAACCAAGTATTACACAGGTGAAATAGTCACTAACAGGCAAGTTTCTTTACTGACAGGATCCCAATATTTGGTTTTCATGTCCTCAGCTGACAACAGATGCATTAGCAAGCAAGGGGACAGGGGGAGGGGCTGGGGGAGAGGGGAGGGGCTGGGGGAGGGGCTGGGGACAGGGGAGGGACTGGGAGAGATGGGGAGGGGCTGAGAGAGATGGGGAGGGGCTGGGGGAGAGGGAGAGGGGCTGGGGTAGGGCTAGGGGAGAGGTGTGAGATAGGGGAAAGAGGCTAGGGGACAGGGGGAGATAGGGGCTGTGGGAGGGGGGGAGATAGGGGCTGTGGGAGGGAGGGAGAAGGGGAGAAAGGCTGTTTTAGAAAAGGAGAGGGAGTACAGTGAGAATCTACAGTAGCGTTTCCCAAACTCGGTCCTGGGCCCCCCCCTGGGTGCATGTTTTGGTTCTTGCCCTAGCACTACACAGGATTACTCAAATAATCTTCAAGCTTGATTATTTGAATCAGCTGTGCAGTGCCAAACGGTGTCCCCCTTGGGGTCCCCAGGACCTAGTTTGGGAAACACTGCTCTACAACAACAGAAGTGTGGAGAATGACATCACCAATGACATTATTTTATTTATTTTTTTTGTATTAAAAACCCTCATTAAAAAAAAAAAATCTATACTTCCTGTTGTAGATCGCAGATTCCATGAGAGGGGATTGGCTAACTGGACAAACCAACCAATGAGAGACGGCCTTGGAAGGATAAAGTTTAAAAAATAAAAAAAACATGATGAGGATCGCCCAGCCACTTCGGCCATTGGTGTCTCAGAAGTTTGGTCGCTTGTTAAAATGTCCAGTCCCTCTTTGACCACAACCCCAATTGAAAAACCCCACTGTACAAACATCTTTGTAAACAACACAAGGGCTGCCTCCAAAATTGCACCCTAATTCCTTATATAGTGTACTACTTTTGACCAGGGCCCATAGGGAAACCAAGAGGGAAAACCAATAGGGAAACCAATAGAAAAAACATTAGGGAAAACCAATAGGGAAATCAATAGAAAAACCAATAGGGAAACCAATAGAAAAACCAATAGGGAAACCAATAGAAAAACCAATAGGGGAAACCAATAGGGAAACCAATAGGGAAACCAATAGGGAAACCCAATAGGGAAACCAATAGGGGAAACCAATAGGGGAAACCAATAGGGAAACCAATAGGGAAACCAATAGGGAAACCAATAGGGAAACCCACAGGGAAACCAATAGGGAAACCCACAGGGAAACCAATAGGGAAACCCACAGGGAAACCAATAGGGAAACCATTGGGCTCTGGTCAAATATAATACACTTGGGTGCCATTTCAGAAGCAAGAAAACCCAGGCAAGACATAGAAGGATGATTGGATCATAGTTAGATTCTCCAGAAAGAAAGAAAAAAACCTATTTGAAGGCAACATCATCGGGCTAAAAGACAATATGATAGTTACTGAAAAAACATTATACTTTTTTTTTCTCTTTTTACACGTTGTTTTTACACGTTGTATCCACAGGTTTACTCCTCAAATAAAACTCACATATAATAATAATAATAACTGTTGTACCCACAGGTTTACTCCTCAAATAGAACTCATATCAATAGCTGTCGCAGTATAGCATCTCTCAGTAGAGACAAAACTAGTCATTTAATTAAAAAAGACAGAAAAAGACAGAGAAATGATGTTGAATGATCGAAGGAAAAAAAAAAAAAGTTAGAAAATAAACCCCCAGGAGCAAGTTTATCTGTGTGAACTGAACTATATAGGTGCCTCTTTGGGACTTTGTCTTTTTCTCTCTGGCTAATATAGAGGTGCTTATAAATACCGCATCACCGTGGCAACGTGCACATTCTGGTTAGACATCCGTTTCTACGGCTACTGTCTCCGTTAGCAATAACACTGTGTGTTTGGGGATCGGGATTTTATTTTGGTTCATATTGACTGATTTACCTATTTCATTTTACGAACTTAATTTTTCCATTTCAGTTTGATACAGTTGGAATATCTATATTTCTAAGTAGAAATCTTGTTCTCGTGACACTGGAGAGTGACAATGGTTAATCTGTGTGTAAAAACGGATGTATTGTAGCTTTGAATCCGTTGGTCGGTTTGTTTGTTGGTTGTTGATGTTAAAGGGGCGTCACCACACAGGAAAGTCCATTCCATGTTAGGTTTTAGTAACGTCGGAATGCTGGCACTGCTGAGAGAGACAGCAGCAAATCAGACCTGAGAGAGAGAGAGAGAGAGGTGGGTGTAGAGAGAGAGAGAGAGAGAGAGAGAGAGAGAGAGAGGTGGGTAGAGAGAGAGAGAGAGGGAGAGAGAGAGAGAGAGAGAGAGGTGGGTAGAGAGAGAGAGAGAGAGAGAGGGTGAGAGAGAGAGAGAGAGAGAGGTGGGTAGAGAGAGAGAGGGTAGAGAGAGAGAGAGAGAGAGAGGTGGGTAGAGAGAGAGAGAGTGGGTAGAGAGAGAGAGAGAGAGGTGGGTAGAGAGAGAGAGGTGGGTAGAGAGAGAGAGAGAGGGTAGAGAGAGAGAGGTGGGTAGAGAGAGAGAGAGAGAGGGGTAGAGAGAGAGAGAGAGAGAGAGAGAGAGAGAGGGAGGAGAGAGGGAGAGAGAGAGAGAGAGAGAGAGGGTAGAGAGAGAGAGAGAGGCGAGCGAGAGAGAATGGGTCGAGAGAGAAGGAGGAGAGAGAGAGGGGTCGAGAGAGAGAGAGAGAGAGAAGAAAGAGGAGTAGAGAGAGAGAGAGAGAGAGAGGAGAGAGCGAGAGAGAGGAGAGAGAGCGAGAGAGAGAGAGAGAGAGAGAGAGAGAGAGAGAGAGAGAGAGAGAGAGAGAGAGAGAGAGAGAGAGAGAGAGAGAGAGAGAGAGTAGATGGAGAGAGAAAGAGAGAGGAGAGAGAAGATAGAGAGGAGAAGAGAGGAGGAGAGAGATGAAGAGAGAGAATGAGAAAGAGGATAGAGAGAAGGAGAAGAGAGAGAGAGAGAGAGAGAGAGAGAGAGAGAGAGAGAGAGAGGAGAGAGAGAGAGAGAGAGAGAGAGAGAGAGAGAGAGAGAGAGAGAGAGAGAGAGGAGAGAGAGAGAGAGAGATGAGAGAGAGAGAGAGAGAGAGAGAGAGAGAGAGAGAGAGAGAGAGAGAGAGAGAGAGAGAGAGAGAGAGAGAGAGAGAGAGAGAGAGAGAGAGAGAGAGAGAGAGAGAGAGAGAGAGAGAGAGAGAGAGAGAGAGAGAGAGAGAGAGAGAGAGAGAGAGAGAGAGAGAGGGAGAGAGAGAGGAGAGAGAGAGAGAACGAGAGAGAGAGAGAGAGAGGAGAGAGAGAGAGCGAGAGGAGAGAGAGAGAGAGGAGAGAGAGAGGTATAGAGACATTAATGACACTTCTAACTGAACCATATGATGTCTCTTGATATGAGAGGGAGAAGTTCTTACTCAATATATTCCTCAGGTTTAAGACAAGGAGGCCACAGCCAAATGCCTACAACGGTCTTTTCAATTAGGCAGTGGCATTCTGACTCCTACAAGTGGTTCTCACCTGGCTCAGTGCG
This sequence comes from Oncorhynchus gorbuscha, assembly GCF_021184085.1. Classification (NCBI taxonomy): domain Eukaryota; kingdom Metazoa; phylum Chordata; class Actinopteri; order Salmoniformes; family Salmonidae; genus Oncorhynchus; species Oncorhynchus gorbuscha. Next base: position 141,495 of record NW_025746188.1, on the reverse strand, counting down.
ACAGAGCAGCTGTGTATTAGAGGAGCTGACAGTTGGACTTTTTCCGTGTCTTCCCAGGTACTGGGGTTTTCCTGTTGATTTGCCTGACCAGGTCATAGAAGATCTGAAACACAGAGAGACACAACAATAGTTAGATACAAGTTAGCCATGGGTATGGTGTTAAGAAACAGTGGCTAGCCATGGGTATCATGTTAAGAAACAGTGGCTAGCCATGGGTATCATGTTAAGAAACAGTGGCTAGCCATGGATAGTGTTAAGAAACAGTGGCTTGCCATGGGTATAGTGTTAAGAAACAGTGGCTAGCCATGGGTATGGTGTTAAGAAACAGTGGCTAGCCATGGGTATGGTGTTAAGAAACAGTGGCTAGCCATGGGTATCATGTTAAGAAACAGTGGCTAGCCATGGGTATCATGTTAAGAAACAGTGGCTAGCCATGGGTATCATGTTAAGAAACAGTGGCTAGCCATGGGTATCATGTTAAGAAACAGTGGCTAGCCATGGGTATCATGTTAAGAAACAGTGGCTAGCCATGGGTATAGTGTTAAGAAACAGTGGCTAGCCATAGGTATCATTTTAAGAAACAGTGGCTAGCCATGGGTATCATGTTAAGAAACAGTGGCTAGCCATGGGTATCATGTTAAGAAACAGTGGCTAGCCATGGGTATCATGTTAAGAAACAGTGGCTAGCCATGGGTATCATGTTAAGAAACAGTGGCTAGCCATGGGTATCATGTTAAGAAACAGTGGCTAGCCATGGGTATCAGGTTAAGAAACAGTGGCTAGCCATGGGTATGGTGTTAAGAAACAGTAGCTAGCCATGGGTATCCATGTTAAGAAACAGTGGCTAGCCATGTGTATGGTGTTAAGAAACAGTAGCTAGCCATGGGTATCATGTTAAGAAACAGTGGCTAGCCATATGGGTATCATGTTAAGAAACAGTGGCTAGCCATGGGTATCATGTTAATAAACAGTGGCTAGCCATGGGTATCATCTTAAGAAACAGTGGCTAGCCATGGGTATAGTGTTAAGAAACAGTGGCTAGCCATGGGTATCATGTTAAGAAACAGTGGCTAGCCATGGGTATAGTGTTTAAGAAACAGTGGCTAGCCATGGGTATCATGTTAAGAAACAGTGGCTAGCCATGGGTATCGTGTTAAGAAACAGTGGCTAGCCATGGGTATCATGTTAAGAAACAGTGGCTAGCTATGGGTATCATGTTAAGAAACAGTGGCTAGCCATGGGTATCATGTTAAGAAAGAATGGCTAGCCATCGGTATCATGTTAAGAAAGAGTGGCTAGCCATGGGTATCATGTTAAGAAAGAGTGGCTAGCCATGGGTATCATGTTAAGAAAGAGTGGCTAGCCATGGGTATGATGTTAAGAAAGAGTGGCTAGCCATGGGTATCATGTTAAGAAACAGTGGCTAGCCATGGGTATGGTGTTAAGAAAGAGTGGCTAGCCATGGGTATGGTGTTAAGAAACAGTGGCTAGCCATGGGTATCATGTTAAGAAAGAGTGGCTAGCCATGGGTATGGTGTTAAGAAACAGTGGCTAGCCATGGGTATGGTGTTAAGAAAGAGTGGCTAGCCATGGGTATGGTGTTAAGAAACAGTGGCTAGCCATGGGTATAGTGTTAAGAAACAGTGGCTAGCCATGGGTATCATGTTAAGAAAGAGTGGCTAGCCATGGGTATCATGTTAAGAAACAGTGGCTAGCCATGGGTATGGTGTTAAGAAAGAGTGGCTAGCCATGGGTATAGTGTTAAGAAACAGTGGCTAGCCATGGGTATAGTGTTAAGAAACAGTGGCTAGCCATGGGTATAGTGTTAAGAAACAGTGGCTAGCCATGGGTATCATGTTAAGAAACAGTGGCTAGCCATGGGTATCATGTTAAGAAACAGTGGCTAGCCATGGGTATCATGTTAAGAAACAGTGGCTAGCCATGGGTATCATGTTAAGAAACAGTGGCTAGCCATGGGTATAGTGTTAAGAAACAGTGGCTAGCCATGGGTATAGTGTTAAGAAACAGTGGCTAGCCATGGGTATCATGTTAAGAAACAGTGGCTAGCCATGGGTATCATGTTAAGAAACAGTGGCTAGCCATGGGTATCATGTTAAGAAACAGTGGCTAGCCATGGGTATCATGTTAAGAAACAGTGGCTAGCCATGGGTATAGTGTTAAGAAACAGTGGCTAGCCATGGGTATCATGTTAAGAAACAGTGGCTAGCCATGGGTATCATGTTAAGAAACAGTGGCTAGCCATGGGTATCATGTTAAGAAACAGTGGCTAGCCATGGGTATCATGTTAAGAAACAGTGGCTAGCCATGGGTATCATGTTAAGAAACAGTGGCTAGCCATGGGTATAGTGTTAAGAAACAGTGGCTAGCCATGGGTATAGTGTTAAGAAACAGTGGCTAGCCATGGGTATCATTTTAAGAAACAGTACATGTAAATGGCAGAGTGTGGCATTGGACCAGATCGATTCACACACTGTCAGAAAGATGGTTTTAGAGTCAGTCAGAGCGTTTTATAGTCAGACCCAAGGCTCAGACCACATCTCAGTGGACAGCGTGAGTGATGTCACCCACATCCCAACCAGACAAGATGACACCTCAGGCCACAATATTCACTAGACAGACACATCACGTCTCAATCTGTGAGAACTCACCCAAGGGTTTAGTTACGGATAATGATAGACTCCTTCAGGCTAACTGTATATATAGAACCAGTCAAAGGTTTGGACACACCTACTCATTCAAGGGTTTTTCTCCATTTTGACTATTTTCTACATTGTCGAATAATTGTGAAGACATTCATAACTATGTAATAACGCATATGGAACCACGTAGTAACCAAAACAAGTGTGAAACAAATGAAAATAGATTTTATATTTGAGATTCTTCAAAGTAGCCACCCTTTGCCTTGATGACAGGTTTTGCACTTTTGGCATTCTCTCAACCAGCTTCAACTGGAATGCTTTTCCAACAGTCTTGAAGGAGTTCTCACATATGCTGAGCACTTGTTGGCTGCTTTTCCTTCATTCTGCGGTCCAACTCATCCCAAACCATCTCAATTGGGTTGAGGTCGGGTGATTCTGGAGGCCAGGTCATCTGATGCAGCATTCCATCACTCTCCTTATTGGTCAAATAGCCCTTACACAGGCTGGAGGTGTGTTGGGTCATTGTCCTGTTCAAAAACAATTGATAGTCCCACTAAGTGCAAACCAGATGGGATGGTGTATCGCTGCAGAATGCTGTGTTAGCCATGCTGGTTAAGTGTGACTTGAATTCTAAATAAATCACTGACAGTGTCACCAGCAAAGCACCCCCACGCCATCACACCTCCTCCTCCATGCTTCACGGTGGGAACCACACATGCAGAGATCATCCGTTCACCTACTCTGTGTCTCATAAAGACACGGCAGTTGAAACCAAAAATCGCAAATTTGGACTCATCAGACCAAAGGACAGATTTCCACCGGTCTAATGACCATTGTTCATATTTCTTGGCCCAAGCAAGTCTCTTCTTATTGGTGTCTTTTAGTAGTGGTTACTTTGCAGCAATTCAAACATGAAGGTCTGATTGGAAAAGTCTCCTCTGAACAGTTGATGTTGAGATGGGTCTGTTACTTGAACTCTGTGAATATTTTTGGGGGGCTGCAATTTCTGAGGCTTGTAAATCTAATTTATCCTCTGCAGCAGAGGTAACTCTGGGTCTTCCTTTCCTGTGCCGGTCCTCATGAGAGCCAGTTTCATCAAGGCGCTTGGTGGTTTTTGCGACTGCACTTGAAGAGACTTTCAAAGTTCTTGAAATTTTCCAGATTGACTGACCTTCATGTCTTAAAGTAATGATGGACTGTCGTTTCTCTTTGCTTATTTGAGCTGTTCTTGCCATAAAATGGACTTGGTCTTTTACCAAGTAGGGCTATCTTCTGTATACCACCCCTACCATGTCACAACACAGCCGATTGACTCAGAAGGGAAGAAATTCCACAATTATATTATTATACAATGGAAAATAGTTCAAAATAAAATGCATTAATGAGTAGATGTAAACTTTGACTGGTACTGAGATATTCTCAAAATGTTGAAAATATGTAATTTAAAACAAGAATGAAGTATCTTAAGACTATGATATATAAAACTATGTATTTTTAGACTATGTGAACATTTTTGACTATGTGATGATTCCATATGTGAGGTATTTTAGACTTTGAAGTATCTTATACTATGTGACAATTTTAGACTATGTGAAGTATCTTATACTATGTAGATGTATCTCAGACTATGTGAAGTATCTTAGTCTATGTGAAAATTTTAGACTATGTGAAGTATCTCAGACTATGTGAAGTATCTTAACTATGTGAAGTATCTTAGACTACGTGAAGTATCTACGACTATGTGAGGTATTTTAGACTATGTGAAGTATCTACGACTATGTGAAGTATCTCAGACTATGTGAAGTATCTCAGACTATGTGAAGTATCTTAGACTATGTGAAGTATCTTAGACTATGTGAAGTATCTTAGACTATGTGAAGTATCTACGACTATGTGAAGTATCTACGACTATGTGAAGTATCTCAGACTATGTGAAGTATCTCAGACATTGTGAAGTATCTCAGACTATGTGAAGTATCTTAGACTATGTGAAGTATCTCAGACTATGTGAAGTATCTTAGACTATGTGAAGTATCTCAGACTATGGGAACATTTTATAGTGAAGTATCTAGGGGTAACAGACAGTATGTGAAGTATCTCAGACAGTATGACTGAGGTATTTTAGACTATGACTGAAGTATCTCAGACTATAGTAACAGACAGTATGACTAGGGGTAACAGACAGTATGACTAGGGGTAACAGACAGTATGACTAGGGGTAACAGACAGTATCTCAACAGACTATGACTAGGGGTAACAGACAGTTGACTTAACAGACAGTATGACTGAAGACAGTATCTCAGACAGTATGACTAGGGGTAACAGACAGTATGACTAGAACAGACAGTATGACTGAACAGACAGTATGACTAGGGGGTAACACTATGACTGAACAGACAGTTTGACTAGGGGTAACAGACAGTTTGACTAGGGGGTAACAGACAGTATGACTAGGGGTAACAGACAGTTTGACTAGGGGGTAACAGACAGTATGACTAGGGGGTAACAGACAGTATGACTGAGGTAACAGACATTTTGACTAGGGGTAACAGACAGTTTGACTATGGGGTAACAGACAGTTTGACTCAGACAGTATGACTAGGGGGTAACAGACAGTTTGACTAGGGGTACCAGACAGTATGACTCAGACAGTTTGACTAGGGGGTAACAGACAGTATGACTGGGGGTAACAGACAGTATGACTAGGGGGTAACAGACAGTATGACTAGGGGGTAACAGACAGTATGACTAGGGGTAACAGACAGTTTGACTAGGGGGTAACTTATGACTAGGGGGTAACAGACAGTTTGACTAGGGGTAACAGACAGTTTGACTAGGGGTAACAGACAGTTTGACTAGGGGTAACAGACAGTTTGACTAGGGGGTAACAGACAGTTTGACTAGGGGTAACAGACAGTATGACTAGGGGGTAACAGACAGTATGACTAGGGGTATCTTATGACTAGGGGTAACAGACAGTATGACTAGGGGGTAACAGACAGTATGACTAGGGGGTAACAGACAGTTTGACTAGGGGGTAACAGACAGTATGACTAGGGGGTAACAGACAGTATGACTAGGGGGTAACAGACAGTATGACTAGGGGGTAACAGACAGTATGACTAGGGGTAACAGACAGTATGACTAGGGGTAACAGACAGTATGACTAGGGGGTAACAGACAGTATGACTAGGGGGTAACAGACAGTATGACTAGGGGGTAACAGACAGTATGACTAGGGGTAACAGACAGTATGACTAGGGGGTAACAGACAGTATGACTAGGGGGTAACAGACAGTATGACTAGGGGGTAACAGACAGTATGACTAGGGGGTAACAGACAGTATGACTAGGGGGTAACAGACAGTTTGACTAGGGGGTAACAGACAGTATGACTAGGGGGTAACAGACAGTATGACTAGGGGGTAACAGACAGTATGACTAGGGGGTAACAGACAGTATGACTAGGGGGTAACAGACAGTTTGACTAGGGGGTAACAGACAGTTTGACTAGGGGGTAACAGACAGTTTGACTAGGGGGTAACAGACAGTTTGACTAGGGGGTAACAGACAGTATGACTAGGGGTAACAGACAGTTTGACTAGGGGTAACAGACAGTTTGACTAGGGGGTAACAGACAGTATGACTAGGGGGTAACAGACAGTTTGACTAGGGGGTAACAGACAGTATGACTAGGGGTAACAGACAGTTTGACTAGGGGGTAACAGACAGTATGACTAGGGGGTAACAGACAGTATGACTAGGGGGTAACAGACAGTTTGACTAGGGGGTAACAGACAGTATGACTAGGGGGTAACAGACAGTATGACTAGGG